>NC_056417.1:4264924-4567954 GCF_905147365.1 Aricia agestis
CCAATTTCGGTTTCGTTTGACAGCTCGAGATTGTTGCTCTATTCCGCTAGGTATATTATCTTTATGGTTACACCTGTTTTCAACACTTTTCTATTAATTTATTCATAATATTTATTAAGTATGAGAAACTACAAGATACGTAAATTTGTTTGAAAATATGAGCGAATCATGCCATCTTTATAAGGCTATTTCTTGAACCGTGTATAACATACTATCAACACACTTAATGTTTCATCTTTAAGCAAAGTTTTGAGTATGTTGGAACGGAGTTCCTTATATTATATCACGCGTTCGGCGTAAAGGGGGCTAGACAGAACGATATTTGACCTTCAATTGACCTCGACACTTTTTTATTAGTACCTGCATGGTAGGAGCAGAGGGCGTTGATAGTATTCTTGTGCGTCAACTAGATGTCGTTTTTTGAGAATAAACAGCGACCCGTTGTTAGTATTCCTGGGCGTTAATAGATGGCGTTTTTTAAATATTTTATTTTATTTATATATACATACAGGTTCTTTGACAATAAGAAATAACTTCGTTCCCGAATGGTGTTCCTTGACACCTCTGAAGTTTTTGTTTATAACATTTTAGTTCTTCTTCTTTTGCCATTCCGATTTAAAGCCAGATTTGCACAAGCGCAAGAAAATGTCAATTAATCAACAAGTATTTAAATGTCATGTTTTTTTTTTCATTTATGTGAGGAATATTTATTAGCCTCGCATTAATTAGCGTGTCATGTTTAATCAAAATGTGTACAGGTGCCCACGGACGTAAAAAAAATCCGTGCAGGTGCCTTACTCCCGAAACTGATATCAACTTGATACGAGTCAGATTTCGATTTCGTTTTTGATGTCATTGTAACGTGTAGGAATTCCGGAACAAAATCGTACCAAAATCGAGATGTTGACATGGCGTCTTGTCAACGTCGTTATGGCAACGATGTATTGTTATTTAAAATTATTAGAAGCTGGTTACGAAAAATATGAAATACTAGCTGTTGCCCGCGACTTTGTGCGCGTCAACATAGTATAATAACAAAGATGGATAGTCCGCTAACAAATATGAAAAAAGTAAAATATAACCTCCTCCTTTTTGGAAGTCGGTTAAAAAGTAGCCTAAGTTACACCTTACTACATCAGCTATCTACCAAAAAAAGTCCCGGCAAAATAGCTCCAGCCGTTTCAGAGATTAGCCGGAACAAACAGACAGACAGACAGACATACAGAAAAAAACCGTAAAAAATGTTGTTTTGGTGTATGTACCTACATACATTCATATGCATGTAATAAAAACGGTTCTTTCAATATTACAAACATACACTCCAATTTTATTTATATGTATAGAGGTATAGAAGATGTTACATAGATTATAATGTAATGTTTGTGTTTTTTCGTCATACCATAAAAATACATTTCTTTAGAAACTTTAGATGGATGTGCCCATTTTCTACTTTAGTGGGTTTAAAATGGTTATTTTCGTTAAGGAACATCTTGACATTAAACAAAATTGCCGACATCAAAAGTTTGTTTTTATTTGGAAAATAATCAAAATAATGGTCCGTCCAACGCACCTTACTTATTTATACGTGGGAGAGCCATGCTTCGGCACAAATGGGCCGGCTCGACCGGAGAAATACCACGTTCTCACAGAAAACCGGCGTGAAACAGCGCCGGAGGCCCAATTCCCTTCCCTATCCTCCCCTATTCCCTTCCCTTCTCATCCCCACCCTCCCCTATTACCCTATTCCCTCTTAAAAGGTCGGCAACGGATTCCTGGAAGAAAATCCAGGAATCGCAAAAAGGTACATGCGGGCGAGCCAAGCTAAGCACGATACCAAACTTAAATGGGACCGTATAGGTGTAGAGCTCCATTGGAGGTGCCATCAATCACATTAAAAACGCTTGCAGGCGAGCTATATTATATATATATATATATATATATATATATATATATATATATATATATATATATATATATATATATATATATATATATATATATATATATATATATATATATATATATATATATATATATATATATATATATATATATATATATTGTTGGCGACACGACAAACTCGGCGGGGCCGTGGTCGCCGGGTGGCAGAGCAGTGGACTGTATCTTGAAGGGGTGAAGGATGCCGGATGGAAGATTCCTGGAGAAGGAGGTGCAGGAGTCGAGAAGGAAACACAGGAGTGAACTTGGTACTGCTTGGAGCGGAGTGTGGTGGAGCAGGGCTTACGCATGCATCTGCTTGGCTTGTCGGAAGTGAATGTGTATGCACCGAGAAAGTGCGTGTTTATATATGAAATTTGTACCGTTAGAGCCTGTGGGGTTCTATCGGTTGTTGTCGAACGAATGCAGTCCGTTTATTGAAATATAACATTTTACACATAATATGACATCAAATGGGATTCTTATAAGCTAATACAATGGTAAACAAACATTCTTATAAGATAAATAAACAATAAAATATGTAAAACAAAGCCATGTAAAAAAGAGACAACAATAGTTCGAGTGCAACTATGCAAGAAAGAGACAGCAATAACAATTGTGTGAAACACACTACATTCCCGTGCGAAAGGGACAGCAATATTATAAAAATGAGACACAAGATAAACATTTTCCAATAGGAATTACTAATATGAAATCTTAAATCTAAGTGTAAACAAAAGAGGGAATAAAACTAAGCTATTATTTACAGTCTCCCCCTCGTGCGCAAGCACCGAAACGTTTTATTCCTGGCTGCTTACGAGAATCAGACGAGATATAGCGAAGGATGCTGCGTAGTCCAATTATGTGGTAGCGCTGTCGGAGCTCGTTCATCACGGTTTGGTGATTGCCGTGGTTAAATACTGCGTGCGTGTGATGCACTAACAGTCGGGTAAATTCTTCCTTCGCATGTAGGACAGGCAGATTATATTCTTCCTTAACTCTGCTATCGAGGTATAATATCCCGCTGCGGTCGAGTTTCACAGCAAGTTTGTGAAAGGGGGACCTCTTCAGAGGTCGTTGCCCAGCCTTTATCGTCTTTATATCGTCCGCGAACGAGATGTTCTGACTCCTCTTGATAAGCAGTAATTCTGCTAGTCTGATGTGATCAGGAGAGATTTCCGTATTTACTTTTCTCTTGAGCAATTTGGCTTTAAATGCCTCAGCCGAGAGCAAGACGGTGGCAGCAGCGCGTACCAGGCGCTTATACTTTGAAAACCTTTCAACTTTAGGCAAGTAATCGTTATTTACATGGTCTACACAGACGTGAACCTGCTTAATTATTCTCTCCTCCCCTGAAGGGGGTAAGGGAGCCGCGGTCCGCTTTTCGCACGGCCATGTCGCGGGGTCGTCTAAAATAAAGCTAGGTCCTGTAAACCATCTGTGTGTCGAACTAAAATTCACCGGAATGCCCTTGGTAGCGTCGTCCGCGACGTTGTCGGCGCTCGGCACCCATCGCCAGTCGGCCGGGGTCGTTGTACTTTCGATCTCGGCTAGCCGGTGCGCGACAAACGACTTGAAAGTACGCGGATCGGACCTAATCCAAGCTAATACCGTTTTTGAATCCGACCAGTAATACGACTTTGTAATTTTGTAGTCAGATTCCCGTTTTACTGACTCTGCTAAGCGGGAACCAAGAACCGCGGCTTGCAACTCTAATCGCGGTATCGAAATTGGTTTCAACGGCGCTACTTTCGCCTTTCCCGTAACTAATCTAGCCGTCTTTGTGTTATTATTCATGCTAACGAAATAAACTGCGGCCGAATAAACTTTTTCGCTAGCATCGCAAAATATGTGTAACTCCCCCTCGCCAGAGGGCGGGGCAGGTACATATCTTTCTATTTCGAAAGTCCTCAGCAAGTTTAAATTATTAATAAACGACATCCACGTAATGTGGTGTTCCTTAGTTATAGGATCGTCCCAACCTACGCCACTACGCCATATTTCCTGAATGAGGCACTTACCTACCATAGTTACCGGCGAAACTAATCCTAACGGGTCGAAAACCGACATGACGGCGCTAGTGACTTGCCTCTTGGTGGGTAAAATTTCCCCTGAAATTACATTAGATGGCGTGTTTCTGAGATTCACGTTAAATCCTAGAGTGTCGCGAGCGTGGTTCCAAATGAGACCTAAAGTCCTCTCTGTATCGCTTTTTCCTAAAGTCGTCGCGCCGCTAATTCGCTTATCGGAAACGTCTTTTATTACTTCGGGCACATTCGACGCCCAACCGCGTAACTCGAACGAAGCGCCTAAGTTAATCCTATACATGGCATTGACCGCTTGCCTGGCTTCGTCCGCGTCGTCGAATGAGTCCAAGTAATCGTCCATATAAAAGTTCCGTTCCGCAGCTTTAGCTACCTTCGGGTACTCTGAACTAAAGTTTTGCGCGTTTTTATTTTTAACATGAATGGCCACGCACGGCGATGAGGCTGCCCCAAAAATAAGCGAGGTCATACGGTATTCTCGCGGGGGGATGTTTCTATCGTCGCCTCGCCACAGAAAACGAAGGCTGTCGCGATCCGATTCAATCACTTTTATTTGTAAGAACATCTCTTTGATGTCCGCTACTACTGCTATTTTTCCTTCGCGGAACCTAACTAAAACGCCGAAAAGCGACTGCAATAAGTCGGGCCCGGTTAGTAGCGCATCATTCAAGCATTTTCCTCCACATTTAGCCGCAGCGTCAAAAACCAGTCGCACCTTACCTTTTTGGGGATGAACCACTGAAAAATGAGGTAAGTACCAGGTGCGAGGTGATGTGGCTGGGGTGCTCACTAGTTCTGCGTAACCCGAACTTAGCAAGTTATTTACTTGTTTCGAATACTCTATTTTTAAGTTTAAGTTTTTATCTAATTTGTTCTCTAGATTGTACAGACGGCTTAGAGCTTGTTTCTTATTGTCCGGCATTACTTCATTGTCGGTTTTCCACAATAAGCCTGACTCATACCGATCGCAATCGTTCATTTTATTGCAAGTTCTATTTAAAACAGTTAACGCGCGCTCGTCCGGATCCGCTTTAGGTTTACGCGGCTCTATACCTAACGATTCTATGCTAAAATAATTCCTTATCAATTCTAACGCGGGATCCTCGGACTGCGACGTTCTTACGTGACTTATGAACTGAATATTATTTAAATTACGCGAGCTTGCGTCCTGCCCGTGCAGGACCCATCCTAATTTAGTTAACGACGCCACTGGCTGGCCCTTATTTCCGATACGTAATTGTCGAGACGTAATTAAGTGCCAGTTATCTTGGCCGATAAGTATCGTAGGTTTAGCCTGCTCGTAACACAGTTCGTCTTCTAATTCCGCTAGGTGGCTGCACTGTCTAACTAGGTCCTTGCTTACGGACTGCGGCGTAAGGTTCAAATTACTAATCGTGCTTGCGTTCATTTTTTCTAGATTTCGACTACACGCGCCGCGGATTGTTAGCGATATGTTGCACGATTCGGGGTCGTCAATTTGGTTACCGCCTACCCCTTCCAACTTAAGTAGCTGGCTGCGACCCCTGGGTGCTACACTGTCCGCTACCGTACGCTCAACTAGGGTCAATGTAGAGCCCTCGTCCAGCAAGGCGTATGTAGCGGTGGTGCCCACTGGGCCACTTATCTCAACCGGCACTACTTTGAGGTAGGTGTTTGACGCACGAACGTGATTTATTGAGCTAACATTGCCGCTTGCGGGCGGCGCTGCACTGCCGCTGCCGTGTAATAGCTTATTATGAGACGCTTCGCAACCGTTTATGCCGCACGGAATATATTTACATCTGAAAGTTCGCCCGTGCGAGTTATTTAGACATCTAAAGCAAAGTTTACTATTTTTAGCTGCGTCCCATCTTTCCGATACGCTAAGTTTAATAAAATCTGCACAATTAATAGTCGTATGGGAGCCTGAACATACGGGACAATTATTTCTATTGGACGAGTTTGACGGCGCTTCCGTCGCGGAGCGTGGCGCCTCTGTCGCGGGGCGCGGCGTGCGATGCTTCGGCCTGAATGGTTCGGCCTTTTTAGCTGAGGGTTTGAACGCGGCTGCTACGGTATTACGCGGCTCGTACGTGACTTCGCAATCTGATCTATCACAGGAACTATCGCTATCATATCGCGTCGATCTATGAGTCCGTGTGCGAGTCGTGTTTACCGCGCGAGGTTTCATCTTGCCTCTCCTTTCCTCCCTAGCTGTTTCGTACGCGAACATCGCGCCGCACTGATCCGCCATAATATTTAAAAATCTAGCCATTAATTCGAGCTCCGGTGCTCCGGGTCGTTCAGATTTGAACTCGTACCACTTATATTTTAAAATAATATTTAACTTGTCGACTATTCGACCCACTAACTCGGGAGAATACAAATATTGTGGCTGGTTAAGTGACTTTATGGCCGCTACCGTGTTTGATATTTTACTCGCGAAACTACTAACATTGCGCCCGTCTTCCGTCATACGGGGTAAACGTTTTATGTTTTCGATTTCGGAGAGAATAAGTAGTTCTGGCCTGCCGTATCGCCGTTCTAGCGTATCTATTATTTCGTACGGGTCCGATACTGTGTATAGCAAAGCTCTAACTGTTTCGCGGGCCGCGCCCCTTAATGATTTTCTTAACCTAGCTACATTTTGAATGTCCGAGAACATATCCGCGGTGTCATTAAAAACGGATTTAAACGCCATCCACTCCGTAATTGTTCCGTCGAAGTGGGGCAACTCATGAATGAATTTAGGCGTCGCTTCCGACCTACTCGAATTGACCGCTTGAACTATCGCGTTGGCTAGCAATGTCATGTCGCTAAGCGACGTGTTACCGGCGCGCGGTTCGATGTTTTCAGTCGGACGCGGGTCTCGTCCCGGGTTTTGAGCGCTTGTTGACGGCCTAACACATTGCTCCGAGATCCAGCCTTCAACTCGGGTTTTATTCGATCTGGGTGGCTGGTCCGCGTCGGTGGATTCTCCTAGCTCTATCCTAGCTATTTCCAGCCGACTCATGGCAGCTGCGGACGCCGCCCTAGCCCGTGCTAGTTCGGAGTTGTGATACTCTAATTCGGCCTGCAACGCGGATAATTTGCTGCTTGCTCTGTCCCCGGGGACGTTAACTATAGTGCCCGGCGCACTTCCTACATTTTCGACTACGTTGTCGATTTGTGCGGGTACTGAATTTAGTTTGGCCCTAGCGTCGGTACGCGTGCTGCTCTCCGTCGTGTCTTCAACGCCGGTGCCTCTGCTCCATGTGTTGGTCTCGTGGGTCGTGGTCTGCCCTGACGATGGCGTCTCTTCCCGCGAGGGCGTGGACTTGCCCGAGCGCAACACACGCGCGTTCTCCATTGCGCACGAGGGGCCCTAACCTTAAAACTAACACTTTTCACTTTCACTTCACTTAATGTCTTTACCTATACGTAACGCGACCTACCAAGCCTACTACTAACAGCCCGGTCAGCTTGCTACCGCGGTGACGCCGAACCGGGAATAGGAATGCAGGGAATAGGAAGGTAGGAACCTCCCGGTAGAGGGCGCGGGCGCTCACGGGTGCATCAGAGTGCGGGAGGAATGTCCGCACCCTTCGTTGCGTGCCAACTTGTGGCCCCAGAGCGTTACCGTACCGTGCCGGCGGGGTCTGACTGTTCACCTGGGTAGGTGTGTGGAGGCGTCAGGTCGTCCACAATGCTTCCGTGCGCTCTGCAGGGGCCGTTTAACACCGCTAGGTGGCCACGCACGTTAATGAGGATTGCTTCCAAGTAATTGGTAGAGGTAAGCAAAGCCAACCACCAACACTCGCGCGTACTTGTTTCTTTCTTCTTTCTTCAGAAGGTAGACGCTGGCCTTGGCTGCAGGGGCTTCGTCTCTTCTCCTGTGTTTTCTCTCTTCAATCTTCTCTCTTCTCCGGGACTGGGCTGCCGTCTTCAGGGCGAGCTTCTCTCTTCTCCAGGGCTGGCTGCAATCTTCAGGGCGAGCTTCTTTCTTCACGAGCTGACGCAGTGATCCGGCTTCTGAAGGACCAGTTGTTGGCGACACGACAAACTCGGCGGGGCCGTGGTCGCCGGGTGGCAGAGCAGTGGACTGTATCTTGAAGGGGTGAAGGATGCCGGATGGAAGATTCCTGGAGAAGGAGGTGCAGGAGTCGAGAAGGAAACACAGGAGTGAACTTGGTACTGCTTGGAGCGGAGTGTGGTGGAGCAGGGCTTACGCATGCATCTGCTTGGCTTGTCGGAAGTGAATGTGTATGCACCGAGAAAGTGCGTGTTTATATATGAAATTTGTACCGTTAGAGCCTGTGGGGTTCTATCGGTTGTTGTCGAACGAATGCAGTCCGTTTATTGAAATATAACATTTTACACATAATATGACATCAAATGGGATTCTTATAAGCTAATACAATGGTAAACAAACATTCTTATAAGATAAATAAACAATAAAATATGTAAAACAAAGCCATGTAAAAAAGAGACAACAATAGTTCGAGTGCAACTATGCAAGAAAGAGACAGCAATAACAATTGTGTGAAACACACTACATTCCCGTGCGAAAGGGACAGCAATATTATAAAAATGAGACACAAGATAAACATTTTCCAATAGGAATTACTAATATGAAATCTTAAATCTAAGTGTAAACAAAAGAGGGAATAAAACTAAGCTATTATTTACATATATATATATATATATATATATATATAATATATATATAATATATATATATATATATATATATATATATATATATATATATATATATATATATATATATAATTGGAATCTCGGAATCGGCTCCAACCATTTTCATGAAATTTAGTATATAGGGGGTTTCGGGGGCCATAAATCGATCTAGCTAGGTCAAACAGCTAGTTATGTTAAAATAATAATGAATTAATATTTATTATCAACAAAAAATTAAACGACACCATAATAATCGATACCACAGTGACCCTAAAAACGTTTACAATACCTAACTCGGCAACAATCGATCTCAATAGATGTCGATGCCTCTGTTGCTACCGTGAAATTTGACGTTTGTACACGATCTGAAAGTCGATTCTCAGACAATTTTGTTTGTCGCGAGCACCTAAGATTTCGATTTGGCGAATGTTTCGATGCTGATTAGTTCCAAATTGAGCCACATCCCGATCGTGCGCTAGCATAGCTGTCAGGAATAGCAAAATCCATTGAGGTTGATTAGTTTCAAACCGATCCGCAGTACGATCGTGCGCTATTTTAGATGTCTAAAGCATGTCTAAAGTGTCAAAAACCGTTGAAATCGAAATTCGAAATCGATATCACTTTCGGGAGTAAGGCCCCAGAAGCGTATGCCTAATTGTGCTAGTTATGGTAATAATTTTGATTTAGCAGTTTAGGCTGTGGATTAGCATATAGGCTACTTTTTATCCCGAAAAAGTATATTGCATACTGATATCTTCAAAAATAATCATAATTATAGTATATATCCGTTTTTCCTGCTGTCTCAGCAAAAATTAGGTAAACTATGAAATCACTCCTTATTTTCGTTTCTCAAAAAGCATTAAAACTACAGCTTATTAAAGCTAGATCTTCCTTTATTGTTCTTGGCAGCGGTCCTGGTATGGTAATGATGATCTAATAAAAGAGAAATATGCTCTGGCACTTTATTTTTCAACAGCTGGTGCGGGCTTCCGTTTTAAAGCCCGTCTTTGTTCCAGTCTCTTTGAATTTTTGAATAAAACTTCACATCGTTTATATAGTGTCAGACGTCAGTTCGTATATGTTATCGTCGTATCCCACGGAAGCACTGGCCTTTTCCTAAATAAAAAGTAGCCTTTGTATAAGAGCTTCAACTACCGCTATGTCAAATTTAATTTAAATCCATTCAGGAATGTTTTCATAAAAAGGAATGAAACTTACTTTATTATTGTAAAGTGACTCATACGGCGTTAGTGACATTGTAGCGTGAGTGTAAAACTACTGTCTCTAAAGCATTGACATCAGAAACAGCTCTAAAGTGACACAAAACGGCGGAGTTACTTGATTTGTGTAAATACATCCTTCTATTTTTTTATTGCATTCTTAATTTGAATTTTGCTGCCATCTTATAACCCGAGAGCCAGCGACAGTCAGACTTTCGTCATTTCATAAAATCTGAAAGTTTGTCATTTTTGACCATTCCTTCTCACTTTGAGGTAGTCTGGAGTGGGAAACAACTGTCATGAGTGGCTGGCAGTAGAAGACGAGATCCTATGGTTATCCTGAAGAAATTAGATCAAACATAGAGCTTTACACTTTATCGCATGTTAGGTAGACCTTCGAAACTGAATATTTCCTAACGTTATCGCGACCGCGAAATGCTTCTGACCTCTATAGGGTCATATACAGCGAAACTTCCCGCTTTTATAAAATGACAAAAGTATGGTTGTCGCTTGTTCTTAAGTTATAATATGGTCTTCATAATTCAGTCCCGTGGTTTCCTGCACAATCGTTAGGATAATATCAGTTGAAGGCTCAAGTGAATTAAATACCTAATGAGCTCCGTCTGAAATTAATTTCGCTATAATCATAATAGCTTTGGGCTTACGATTTATGTTTCTTTGGAGTTGGCACGTACAATTTTTAATCTGAGATTAGGCTTTATTACTTCTGGCAACATTGCGCGTTAAAAGAAAAACAACAGCATTCTGGAAGTGAAAATTATGGAAAAATATCAGGGATAGCCGCATGGTAGAATATAATTAAGATAACAATATAACATATATTAATAACATATTTATTATCCACTTGTGGCTATAAAGCTGATAGCACATTTGTCAGCACCGTACGCACCATACGCGTCAAACGCACCACATAGTACACGAAATGCGGCGCGTACGGTGCGTGGTTTCACATAATTTCATACAACGAATTCCAAAATGCGGCGCGTTCGGCGCGTGCGTGCCGATAAATGTGCGATCACCTTAACAAATGTATTTTTGTCAAAAGATCTAAACCCGAAAATTGTGCGTAATCCTATCTAGTTGTGACCTTCATATTATCTGATGAATTTGCTTGACTGCGAGAAAACGGATTTGTATAATATGATTTTTTATGACAGAATTCTCAAAGTCAATAAGGCAGGCGATTTACCGCTTGTCCCTTAAGGAAACAGCTATTTCATCGCGAGAAATATTACAGATAAAAGTGTCTTTAAACCAATAAAATCAAATTGAGACACCAATTGGGAATACAAGTTTAAATAACGACAAACAAAGCTAACAGAGACATCAATTTATCCAGCGAGTTACAGCTGCACTCGAAAGCTCCTAATGAGGGCTTTCGAAGCTCGCGAAGAGCTTACAGTGTCTGTTTATACGGCAATCGATGAACTAGTGATGCATTAGTAATTTGAAGCTTTGATTTAAGTTCGTTTAAGCGTGTTTGCCCAAATGCTTGTAAAATATTATATATTAAAAAAAAACCGCATCAAAATCCGTTGCGTAGTTCTATAGATCAGCGGTCCGCAACCCTGGGGTCGCGACCCCATGTGGGGTCGCCAAATAAAATCAACAAAGTCCTGTAATTTCATTTTAAATCCAAAATAAATAGACTCTTCAATATAAATAATTTACGAAATAAAAACAACTAACTTCGTTACCTGAACCAACCTTTCCATTTGTTAACAAAATATTTTTTTTCCGGGGTCGCTCATAACTCTTTTTTTAATTTTTGGGTTGCAATATCAAAAAGGTTGCGGACCGCTGCTATAGATTAAAGGGAACAAAGGGATATGAGGGAAAAAAGCGATTTTGTTTCATACTATGTAGTGGTTATGCAATTTTAATGAATACTTATTTCTAGTGTCTCACTCTAAAACTATACGTGGGAGAGCCATGCTTCGGCACGAATGGGCCGGCTCGACCGGATAAATACCACGTTCTCACAGAAAACCGGCGTGAAACAGCGCTTGCGCTGTGTTTCGCCGAGTGAGTGAGTTTACCGGAGGCCCAACCCCCTACCCTATTCCCTTTCCTACCCTCCCCTATTACCTTCCCTTCCCTACCCTCCCCTATTATCCTATTCCCTCTTAAAAGGCCGGCAACGCACATGCAGTCCATGGGCGACGGAAGTTGCTTTCCATCAGGTGACCCGTTTGCTCGTTTGCCCCCTTATTTCATAAAAAAAAACGTCCATACTAATATAAATGCGAAAGTGTTTCTGTCTGTTTGTCTACTCCCTCTTCACACCAAAACCACTAAACCGATTTTGTTAAAACTTAAATGGAAATACTTTGAGCCCCTGGACAGGTCAAACGGGTACTTTTTATCCTACAAAATGCACGGTTCCCACCCGATAAACCTATTCTAGCGCAACGGAGCGGGCGTCATCTAGTTGATTATGTTGATTATAAAACTCACAACAATGTTAACGCTCCATTATTAAAAGTAAGGCTATCGTAAGAAGCTTGGAGCATTTTTAATTTGCTTCCTAATTAAGTGTATGGGTTCGTCAAAGCTTTCTTCCGTTCTTCTCAAAGCTTACGAAAAGCTTTGCGTCGGGGAAAAAAGTTTACATCTTTCATCTTTGCGAACATTTTCCTCGACAAAGCAAGAATTACGGAAGTAAGAATGGTTAGGTCTATCACTATGTTTGACATTACTTTTCTACGTTTACTACTTAAAACTAATATACCTAGAGGAATAGAGCAACAATTTCGAGCTGTCAAACGAAACCGAAATTGATTTACATCTGTGTGTAAAAATATGTGTACGTATACATGACGTATACACTTACACAAGCATCTTATTGTCAACGTGCCGATAAGTGCCAACTGGTCGTCAAAAAAATAGTTCTGCTGTCATGTATCACACGTCTCTTTTTACCACGCAGTGTTACTGATAGTGACATCTCTCTTGCTCAGGCCTTTGTTTCTCTATTCCGCTAGGTATATTAACTTTATGGTTTACTAGTAAAAAATGTATGTAAAAACTGTTTCATCGTAACATTCAACTTTATCAATTAAATGTTGTTGTCAGTAGGATTTTCACATTACTTGTTTAAAAGTTACTAGTTAGTTTATTCACTACGTTATAAAAGATTTTTGAAAAATTATAGTTATATATTGTTACTAGATAACGCCCGCAACTCCGTTCCGCCAAAATTTGTTTATCGCGCAGGAACCGTACATTTTCCGGGATAAAAAGTATCCTATGTCCCAATGAAAAATATCCATGTTCCTAAGACTCAGAGTATCTCCATATCAAATTTCAGCAAAATCGTTTCAGTGGTTTGGCCGTGAAGAGGTAACAGACAGACAGACACACTTTCGCATTTACAATATTAAGTATGGAAGTATGGATGTAACTAAAGTTTTTCGGAAATCTTATATATACAGGGTGTAACAAAAACAAGTGATAATACTTTAGGGTGTGTATGTGTTCCTTATAGAGAGTTCACTGTGAAAGTAGCAGCGCTGAAAGACCAAAATTTTTTTTCACTTTTGTATAGGCCAGCGCCCGAACGTCACGAGTTTCCTCATACAAAAGTGAAAAAAAAATTTTGGTCTTTCAGCGCTACTACTTTCACAGTGAACTCTCTATAAGGAACACATACACACCCTAAAGTATTATCACTTATTTTTGTTACACCTTGTATATAAAACTCAAAGGTGACTGACTGACTGATTGACATAGTGATCTATCAACGCACAGCCCAAACCACTGGACGGATCGGGCTGAAATTTGGCATGCGGGTAGATGTTATGATGCAGGCATCCGCTAAGAAAAGATTTTGATAAATTCCAACCCCAAGGGCTTCAAATAGGGGATGAAAGTTCTTCTTAATGCGAGCGAAGCCGCGGGCAAAAGCTCGTGTTATATAAACACCACACAACAATCGTATAAACACCAACTATATCTAATAACGTCTAGAAATTGCAAGCTGACATTTGCATTTTGATCTTTAAATTGTGCGCCACATATTCCGTGGCATTTGCGGAATAAAATGTACAAAATGTAGAAGCCTTGACACCTGTCCTGGTTCCGCACATCGTTTCACACTATTCATGTAATGTGCTGGCGGGGAAATGAAGGTTTATCATTATACGGTCACACATCTTAAATACTCATACCTATAATACATTGCTCGTGACTTCGTTTGCGTTGAAAAAGGTTTATCAGTTCAGAACCGTACATTTTCGACGACCTCTGTGGCTCAGTGGTGAGCGTGTTGGTAGCTCAAGCCGGGGGTCGCGGGTTCGAATCCCGCCGACGGAACAAAAAGTTTTCAATGTTCCCGGGTCTTGATGTGTATTAAATATGTGTATGATATAATAAAAATCTTAAATATATGTATCGTATAAAAATATTAAATATATTTCCGTTGTCTGGTACCTGTAACACAAGTCCTTTAGGTACTTAGCACGGGGCCAGACTGACGTGGTGTGAAGTGTCCATAGATAGATATTATTAGATATTATTATTTTCGAAATACATAATCTTATATATTATAAAATTCTCGTGTCACAATGCTAGTTACTGTACTCCTCCGAAACAGCTTTACTGATTTTTACCAAATTTTATATGCAGATTCAGTAGGTCTGAGAATCGGCTACTGGCTCCTTTTTATATTGATAAGTGCATTTGTTGAATAAATAATAGTAAATTATTACAAATCAAGACTGACGGCGACCATTGTTTGTTTGACGGGATAGCGATGGACGTTGCCATGGTAACATACTTATGTAGTCACTTCAATAAAATAATATGGGCGAAATACTTTATATGGCAAAACAACATTTGCCGGGACAGCTAGTATCATTATAATAATAAATGACGCTCGTAACTCCGTTGCGCAAAAATTTGTGTGTCGCGTGTAAACCGTACATATTTGTGGGTTAAAAAGTATCCTATGCCCTATCCAATCATCATCCATACCAAATTTTAGCAAAATCGGTTCAACAGTCTGGGCGTTAAGACTAAATATGTAACAGACCGACAGATAGACACAATTTCACATTTATAATATTTAAATAAATAATATCTACGGACGCTTCACACCACGTCAGTCTAGCCCTGTGGTAAGTACCTAAAGGACTTTTGACAACGGAAATATATTTAATACTTTTATACTATACATATATTTAAGATTTTTATTATAATATGATACACATATTTAATACACATCCATGAGACGCCTCCGTGGTCCAGTGGTTCAGAGCTCGGCTCTTGACTCGGAGGTCGTGGGTTCGATTCCCGCGTTGGAAACATGTTATTTCCAAGTTTGGTTAGGATAATGCAGGCTGATCACCTGATTGTCTGACAAGTAAGATGATCCATGCGTCGGATGGGCATGTAAAAAGTCGGTCCTGCGCCTGATCTCTCACCGGTCGTGTAGGTCTGCCGTCCCACTGGGTTATGAGAGTAAAGGAATAGAGAGTGCTCTTGTGTACTGCGCACATACTTGGGCACTATAAAATTACTCCTGCGTAGCTGGCCTGGTTTCCATGAAACCGGCCACCGTCACCGAAACCGGTGTGGGAGCTATTATTATTACACATCCATGACCCAGGAACTTTGAAAACTTTTTGTTCCGTCGGCGGGATTCGAACCCGCGACCCCCGGCTTGAGCTACCAACAGCCCACCAACTGAGCCACAGAGGTCGTCTTATTTATCGAATATTAGTATAGTTTTCATATAAAATGGTACTACTGCTCCCTGTCTACTACAGCACTTGGTACTTTTGTTATCTACTTCGCATCAGTAAAACACGATGATCAAAAGTTTGTCAACTTGCTAAAAATTCAATTTGATGAATCGAACATTTTTGATTAAAGTTCTTTTAAAATATTCCTTTAACAAGCTAAACAGCATAAATTTTAAAGTAGCATTCAGAGCGACTTTCGTGCTGCCCCACGGGGACGATACTGTTTGCCAGAATAAAAGGTTTTAATCCACTCTGTAAAATGTGTTTATTCACGTTTAAAAAGCGGTTTTGCGTTTTCTTCCTAAACAATTTAGTGTAACATTTTGTTTGTTTTTTTTTAATGAAATAAGGGGGGCAAACGGGCAAACGGGTCACATGATGGAAAGCAACTACCGTCGGCCATGAATATTCGCAACATCAGAAGAGCTGCAGGTGCGTTGCCGGCATCTTAAGAGGGAATACGCTCTCTTCTTGAAGGTTTGCAGGTCGTATAGGTCGTACTGCTGGTGACAGTTCGTTCCAGAGAATTAGTAATTTTCTTGCATCAAATATATTATAATAAATTGTGCCATTGTGTCATACAATTGTATTATTTTTTATAACATAAAAGAAATAGCTTTTGATGTCATCATTTAGGTCATATACATTTAATTGCTTTCTAATAACTTACTGTAATATCTTGTTTATGTAAAAATGGATTTTTGTGTTAGTAACGCTAAAACTTGAAAACGGCTGAACGGATTGGGCTGACTTTAGGTTTAAAAGGAAGTTAGAAGAAGTCCAGGGAAGGTTTTAAAGTGACACGGACAGCTAGTCTTACATATAAAAATGGATTTCTAATTGTGTTAGTAACGCTATAACTCGATAACTCTTGAACCGATTTTGCTAATTTTAGTCTTAAAATAATCCTTGAAATCAAGGGAAGGTTTTTAAGTGACACGAAGTTCACCGGGACACCTAGTTATAAATAAAAAGATCAAAAATTTGTTAGTCTCGCAAAAACTCGAGAACGGCTGAAGCGATTAGGTTAATTTTAGTTTTGATATGTTCGTGGAAGTTTCCCTGGACTTTATTGTTTATATTAGGAGGGATATGATATGAAGTTCACCGGGTCACCTAGGTGGGGATATAAATGCCATATACCTCAGTGTCTTTCTGACGCTCGCGTAGTGCATTTTAGAGATTTTAGTCCTTAAGTAATCCATCTTGATACCAGCTAGAGGGTGTTCACTAAATCCATTTCAATTTTTAGGGTTCCGTACCCAAAGGGTAAAAACGGGACCCTACTAAGACTTCGATGTCTGTCTATCCGTCTGTCTGTCTCCAGGCTGTAACGAACGGTAATAGCTAGAGAGATGAAATTTTCATAGTATTTCTGTTGCCGCTTTAACAACAAATACTAAAAACAAAATAAATTAAATATTTGAGGGGGGCTCCCATACAACAAACGTGATTTTTTGCCATTTTTTGCTCGATATAAATGATGGCAATAGGTAGGCAACTGAAATATTCACAAAATACTCAATTGTGTTTTTACTTTATTAATTAATAATTAATAATAAAATTTAATTACTTAAATCATTAAGGAGGTTCCCATACAAATAACACAATTTTAGCCTATTTTTGCTCTGTAGTGGTACGTAACAGAACCCTTCGTGCGCGAGCCCAACTCGCACTTGGCCGATTTAAAAAAAACTAACGCCAGATGCCAGTCTAGATATTTCTTCACCATGATAGGTGAACTACGATATTGTTTTGGTGATGGTAATTTTTGCTAAAAACAACACGATGTAAAGAAGAGTACGACTTAAAACCTTGTTCACTATGAACCTAGTGGTTCATATTAAACAAGCCCGTTTACCAAAACGGCCTAGGCATCGAATTGGCTGGCTAATACAACTACACAGCTGACATATCCATTCATTCATTACAGTAATATTATCAGGCAGACCGTTCGTCTCTATCAGGCTGTAATGTGTGCATCTGCAGGCCGTATTAGCATATCTACTGCTATTGTAAGCTATAAAGGAATATATTATGCCTGTGAAGACAATCCGATAACTTTAACGGGATCTTATAATGCTATTACAAGCTAGTGTTGTTGAAGATATAATTTAATTATGCGTTTAAAGAAGTAGTATTAAAAATAAAGATTCCAGAATAGTATATTTGCTTGTTTATAATTTACTAAACAGGTTAGTAAAAATAATATACAAATAAGCTTTTCAAACCACTAGAGAAGTTATAAAATTCATAATTTTCAAATATGTTGTTTTCATAATTCTTTGGACTAGCCTTGTGGTTTGGATTTTATTAAAAATCGAGACAACTTGATTTATGATCGACGTGTGTCGGAAATCTAACATTACTCTTTAATTCGGTAGTCACTAGTCCGTTACTTGTAACTTGTCTTGGCTAAATGGCCAGTCTTAACTGGCCATTTAGCCAAGACGTTTTATTTATTGCTCCTTTATAGAATCGCCGATCAAAATGTATGAAATTGACACAAGCCTTCGATAATATGAAGTTGTCGTGCGACTCGTGTAATGTCAATTCCATACATTCTTGAAAGGAAGTGATAAAAGTCTTGGCTAGGGACGCAGATTTTTAAAAGTCCCTCGTATCGTTATTATTAAGAAACACTGGATTTCAGAAAGCAAAAGGTATGGAACTTCACTATTAAAATTATCAAATACGTCTTGACTAAAATCCTTTAAATACCTAGTTAATATAATCAGGTGTTACTTTGCGGAAATCCATAGCTTAAAATTTTGTATGTTAATATCGCAGCCAACTACTTTAAATAGCCGTTCAATCAAACAACTAGCCCTTTGACTGAACAACGCCATTCAATTACACGTCTAGCTTTTTAATTGAATATTATATCGCTCAAAATGTTCAACACTACAGCTGATTCAAAAGTTGCCGTTTGATTGAACTAGTTCAGCGCTCACCACCGCGGCGCTAGGTGCGTTTTGTTTACAATATTAAGGCGTCAACTAACCGGTTTAGTGGTTGTATTAAGATATTTTTCGTAATTATACGTTACAAGTGTTATTAAAGATACAGAAATTATGGGGGCACATACGAGTGAATCAAAATTTAAACTAATATTCCAGGAGAAATTACGGGATTATGAAATGCATCACTAAGGTATTTATTGCAATTGTTTTCAAAATGAGTTAGAATACGATTAATCTGCTTGTAATCATAACGCTTGTATAATAATAGCAGTAAACTAATGGTCACCTTAGTTAATTTACCAATTTTAACCAGTTGGCTAAGCGTCATCTAGCTGTAGTGTTGAACGTTGCAGTTAACAAGGCGGCTAAATGACGTATAGCCGCGTGATTCAATACCGTTGTATAGTCAAAGGGCTGTTTGATTGAATGGCTTTTTTAACCAGTCGACTGCGACATTAATATTTTTAGCAATATACCGCGAAAAAATAATCTATTTCGCGGAATATTACTAAAAATATTAATGCCACAGTCGACTGGTTTAAAAAAGCCATTTAATCAAACAGCTAGGCCCTTTGACTGAACAACGCCATACTAACATACTAAATTTTAAAGTCCTTTATCTAGGAGGACTTCTGTCTTATGTAATGGCTACTTGTTCAATAAGATAAACCTATCACACGGATGCTTTTGAGCACATATTGCGCTTCCTAAAGAGATTAAGGGGATCTATTGGAGATGGATTATGCATGGGACTTGGGTACACAGAGATAAGCTATAGCTATATGTTTCTTGACATATTATGTGAAAACGAAAAAATACAACTATAACCAAGTATCATTATGTTTCAATATTATTCTAAAATTAGAAAAGAGAGTTTAAAATAGTTTCTGATTTTTGGGTTAAATGCGTTATCTTATAAATTATCGTTTTTAAGTTTTATTATAGTTATGTGAATCTGAAAAAATATATTTTCATTCCAAATACCTGATAAAAAAGTTGTAAAACAAGTAAACGACCTCGTTATAGTTATAAGGGCCTTCCTTAAGTATAAAAAATAGAATGCAATTTGAATGTTTAAAAAGACAGATCAGACAACAGATATAAACAAAAGATAGATCAGACAACTAGCCCTTTGACTAAACAACGCCATTCAATCGCACGTTTAGCTTTTTTAATTTTTTTTTTTTTATGAAATAAGGGGGCAAACGAGCAAACGGGTCACCTGATGGAAAGCAACTTCCCTCGCCCATGGACACTCGCAGCATCAGAAGAGCTGCAAGTGCGTTGCCGGCCTTTTAAGAGGAAATAGGGTAATAGGGGAGGGTAGGGAAGGGAACGGAATAGGGGAGGGAAGGGAATAGGGTAGGGGATTGGGCCTCCGGTAAACTCACTCACTCGGCGAAACACAGCGCTAGCGCTGTTTCACGCCGGTTTTCTGTGAGAACGTGGTATTTCTCCGGTCGAGCCGGCCCATTCGTGCCGAAGCATGGCTCTCCCACGTTTCAAAATAATTCAAAATAATAGAACTGATAATCTTATCAGTTCAGAAAACGTGTTAATCGCAAAGCCTATTTTGAAAAATTGCTGGCATATAATCTTAATAACGGATTTTATAATTATCAATTGCGATAGATAAAGACGTGTATGTAGCGAAATTATTAAGTACTAGATGACACCTGCAACTCCGTTGCGCCAAAACTCGTTTATCGCGCGGGAACCGTACATTTTTCTGGGACAAAAAGTATCCTATGTCCTTTCCCGGGACTCAAAGTATCTCTATGGGAAATTTCAGCAAAATCGGTAAAGCGGTTTGAACGTGAAGAGGTAACAGACAGACAGACAGACACACTTTTGCATTTATAATATTAGTATGGATATTATCGCTATCGCACTTCAGTGTAGCAGAAGGCTTACGTTGAATGCCGTTTGGTTCTTCAGTAACGATGTATTCAACTATTCATGCACCGACTTATCACAACTCGTCAACTCAATATTTACACCAAATATTTACATAAGGTTCATTTGCTTGAAGAATTGCATTGGCATTAAAATAAAGCGATTTTTACTTTAACGACCTCTGTAGCTCGTGGTAGTTGCTGGGGGTCGCGAGTTTCGATTCCGCCGACGGAAAAAAGTTTTCAATGACGGAACAAAATCACAAGTCCGTCAAATACTGCGTAATTTAGTCGGGTTATGTCAAACCCAGCCGACACAACTAAGGGCCAGGTCACAACACTGCTTTGCGGCGTCGTATCGCAAAAACATCTCGCTGTCGAGTCGCAAATTTCCACGATGCGTTCTGCGACGCGTAGATTTTTACGATGCAACGCCGCAACGCACTGTTGTGACCTGGCCCTAACTTGACTCGACTCGGCCTCGACTTGACATAACCAGACCAAACAGCGTAGGTACGCTATCTGCCTATGAAGTATGAACCAATTTCTCCGATACCTTTTTATACTCTGACTCATAGAAACTAATAATCGAAAACGGTTTAGTAGTGTAAGCATAACAGGTAATAGACAAAATAAACACTTTCGCATTTGTATATGTAAGTTTTATAACAAAATTATATGAACTGACTGTTCATATCACAACAATTATAATAATACTGTATTATGTATGTTTTAATAACCGTAAATTTATGTAGAAACTAATTCGCCGTAGATAACACGTACGCAGCACGTGAAATTTGTGAATCACGTAGAATCACGTCATGGTTAAAAATAACTTTGTAGTTATGGGCTAAATATGTTTAAACCGCCATGTTAAAACTTTGTCTTTATCTTAAAAAAAAAAACAGTGTATTTTTTAACATTTTGTCAATAAGCACGGTTCCTATTGCATAGTACTAGTTAATCAGCGAAGTGAGTACGAATTTTTTATCAAAATCGTATCACCTGAATCGCTTGCACAATTACTATGCAATAGAATTTAAAATAGGTCGATTTGCTTTATAGACTCTTAATTAAACATCGAAGATACCGCATTGTACAGTCACGGAAAATAAATTATTAGCTGTGTGACTTTTTTATAAAAGTTCATAATAATTTATAATAGTGCTCTAGAATTGGGTTATGTGGTCGCTGTCTAGAAGTAACCTAAGTTTTTTTGAAGTTGTGTTATTACTTTGTAGTTTTGTGTCATATCTAATAAAAATTATACGTGGGAGAGCCATGCTTCGGCACGAATGGGTCGGCTCGACCGGAGAAATACCACGTTCTCACAGAAAACCGGCGTGAAACAGCGCTAGCGCTGTGTTTCGCCGAGTGAGTGAGTTTACCGAAGGCCCAATCCCCTACCCTATTCCCTTCCCTACCCTCCCCAATTCCCTTCCCATCCCTACCCCCCCTATTACCCTATGCCCTCTTAAAAGGCCGGCAACGCACCTGCAGCTCTTCTGATGCTGCGAGTGTCCATGGGCGACGGAAGTTGCTTTCCATCAGGTGACCCGTTTGCTCGTTTGCCCCCTTATTTCATAAAAAAAAAAATACAAATTAATAATATTTGGTGTTTTTGGTTATTATATATTCTAAAGCTTAGAACAAACGTCAGTGACGGAGCGTCAAGTTGCGTCAAGTTGTCAAATGTGTTTTTTGTATACAAAACACACATTTGACAACTTGACGCTCCGCTTCGCAGTCGCCTGGTCGCGTAGGTTTGGCCTAAGCTTTATTCTTATATATAAAATTCTCGTGTCACAATGTTAGGCCGCGTACTCCTCCGAAACGGCTTTACTGATTTTAACCAAATTTTATATGCATATTCATTGGGTCTGAGAATCGGCTACTGGGTACTTATTATAATGATAAGTGCATTTGCTGAATAAATAATAGTAAATGATTACAACTCGAGACTGACGACGACCATTGTTTGCATGCTACGGTATAGCGATGTACGTTGCCATGGTGACATACTTACTTAGTCACTTCAATAAAATATGGGCAAAATACTTTATATGAAAAAACGTTTGCCGGGACAGCTAGTTTTTATCTAAAAACATAATATTGTATAACCTATCAAATCATTGTCCAGTCAAAGCAGTATTTTAAATAACAATTCGATCGTTTTAGTTTGTTCGCCATTTAAATCGTGAGTCACTGTCGCGATGCCCGTCAATTTCGGAAATATGTTAATCTGCGAACCATTCAATTTCCCCGGGCGTGCCTATTACGTGAATTTCAATCTGCCCACCAAACGGTAGTAAAATGGCGTGGAACATAATACGAGCGCCCGCGGGCTCGATGCTGCATTATTACAGCCCTCTATTCAATTCGCGAGTCGATACCACGATTTACCCGACTGCGACGAGAGGGTTGTTTTTCTAGTATCTTTATTATACATGCGAAAGAGTGTCTGTTTTTACCTCTTCACGCTTAAATCGCTGAACCAATTTTGCTGAAACTTGGTGTGAATACACTTTGGGTCCCGGAAAAGAGCATAGAACACTTTTTATCCAGGAATATTGTAATAATAATAATATATTCTTTCGACGCTTCACACCAAGCATTCTGGCCCCGTGGTAAGTACCTGAAGGGTCTAAGTGTTACGGATACTAGACAACGGATATATTAATACTTTTTATACTATACATATATTTAAGATTTTTATTATAATATGATACACATATTTAATACACATCCAAGACCCAGGAACTTTTTTGAAAAACTTTTTGTTACGTCGGCGCGACGGCTTGAGCTACCAACAGCCCACCAACTGAGCCACAGAGGTCGTCAAGGAAATGAATGTTCCCGCGCGATGAACTAATTTTGGCGTAACCGAGTTGCGGCGGTCATCCAATATAACTATTGTGTGTTGTATGATGTACCATCGAGGAAATTTATTCATCTGCAGTTGACGGACAACTACGTCATTTGGTCGAATTATGTCAATTCAATGTTAATCGTGATCTGTCGGCTAGGTTTGACATAATTTAACCAAATCACATAGATTCGCAATCTGCCTAAGAATCAAGTTCTCTGATTGTACTGTACAATTTAGTCGGGTTATGCTAAATCAAGCCTGGCTGGACTGAAACCCGACAAAAACGTTTGTATCGGCATATAAATTTCCCAGATAGTACAAGGAACCGCAATAAACGTAGTTACTAAGACTTATGACTAAAGAAAAATAAAAAAATGACAAAAAATACTATATCTATACAATAATGACCAACACCTTCAATAAAGTTCACCATTAAAGTTCGCTTAAAAAAGCGTTCAAAACCTGCATTCATCTCTAAAGCTCATAAAGCGAATATTTGGCTTGAAAAAGCTCTGTAAAATGCTTTAGAAAAGCACTTGAGCTCGCGAGCTCATAATGACGCCCTACAGACTGCTCACTTAAGCGTTCACTAACGCAGAAAATATTACTGTATGAACTATGCTTTTGTTATTTAATTGTTTTGTGATACTACAATATGATTCGCATATGAAAACTAGCCAAGTCATACCTAAGGCTATTTTATAATATTATCTTTAAGTTATAAAAATGCATTTTATGTTGTTAGAAATAAACAGGACTGACCATTGAACTTGGCACCCATTGAGATACCACTTTTGTCGTTAAAGTCAACAACCAAGGCATGTACCATAATATTGAACTTGGCTCTCGTTTCTCCATTGATGGGATTATTTATCACAACACTATAGTTTAATAACTAATTACAAATCGGCCAAGTGGCAGTCAGACAATTGCACGAAGGGTATTGTCAAAGTAGGCCAAAAACTGTGTTTTTTGTATGGGACAGTGAGGAAGGTTTTTTTCCCCTGAAATGTTTGTTTTATTTTAATGTTATTAACAATTATTACTGAAGTAAAGATATAACTAAAGATTTTTTAAATACTTCAAGTGCCAATCTGTTGCCATTATTGAAGTAGAGCAAAAATTACATTTTAACGAGCTTTTTCCAGCGTCTTCGCTTGCGTTAAGAAGTATTATTATATACAAACTTTCATCCCCTATTTTAACCCCTTGGAGGTGGAATTGATCAAAATCCTTTCCTAGCGGATGCCTACGTCGTAATATCTACCTGCATGCCAAATTTCAGCCCGATCGGTCCAGTGGTTTGGGCTGTGCGTTGATAGATCACCATGTCAGTCAGTCACCTTTGAGTTTTATATAGTATATAGATTAAAAAGATAAAACCAACTTCAACGGTGAAGATGACTTCATAATAAGTCTAGCTATAGCAATTCTTGAGATACAGCCTGGAGACAAACAGTCGGACAGACATCGAAGTCTTAATAATAGGGTCCCGTTTTTACCCTTTGAGCACGGAGCCCAAAAATGTGAACCTTAATCTCAAATTAAAAATTGTACGTGCCAACTCCAAAGAAATATAAATCGTAAGTCCAAAGCTATTATGATTATGGCGAAATTAATTTCAGACGGAGCTCATTAGGTATTTAATTCACTTGAGCCTTCAATTGATATTATCCTTCTGATTGTGCAGGAAACCAAGGAAATTGTCTGGGTCAGACAATTTTCCAAAAAGGAAATTGTCTGACCCTTCTCTAGTTTTTATTATTCGTAGCCCTACTCGTTTTTAGTATATATGTTTAGTATATATAATATTATTATCTATGCACATAACTAACTTATTCAACTAGTTTTTAAGCCAAATTGATCAAAAGACGTATTCGGCCTCTGGGTTGAACTTCAATTTTTAAACTGGCAGCGAACATGTTAAGACAATACGCATTTTATAACAATACGCATACAAACTTTCTTCATTTAACCTCCAACTTGGGATAAAAATAATTAATATAAATATTATTTCACGTACAGCCGCGGGAAGCTAATAAAATGCCTCTAAGTAGAAAATGTAAAGTAAAATGTCCACATATTTTTCTACACGCAGTAATGAATATTTTCCGCTGGCGACAATTTACCGAGCAATGAACAGTGCACTCACGATATTGGTCGTTAGCGATATACTTGATACACTACTGTTAATTGTTATGTAAAGTTTTCTTAAGTTTACTTTATAATTAACAAATTGTGGCATGAACGATAGTTTTTGTGACTTTCAAATTGTAATATGTAGAAATTATTAAAAAAGTATTATTCATTACAGTACATAGAGTCAAAAGTTTTTACTAAAAACGATCGAAACGAAGGAATGAAAAATAATAATAATAATTAATCGGTTTCGCAACAAAATAAACACTTTTAAGCTACCGCGGAGCTACGACGCGCTACGCGTCTGCTACGGTTCGTAGCATCTAACTCTTAAGATAAGTAGATAAAATATAATGAATAATGATACTGACGTTTGCATAATATTAATATACACGGTAACGATTATACAGAAACATTATTAAATTATAATAATATAGTTTGTTAATGGAGACAGCTAAATAAAAAAAGCCCCTGCTTTTTCCGCTGGAACTGCAGTATAATATAATCTCAAGTGTTACACATTTTTGCCTACTTCACTATCGTATATTACTTGTAAAAGAGTTAAGTAATTTGCTAACACTTCTTTTCCAGTGAGAATAACCTTGTAAACTACAGCGCCACTGCTGAACATGATTTTCCACACAGCGCCATCTAGTTTTGGTAACATGCAACAGTATCCGCGCTAGATGGTGCTTAATTTCCTTGTCGACTGTAGCAGTTAGTGTCAAGTTTTCCCACCGCGGCGCTGTCATCAACTTTCAGTTTTCTCATACTTTTCTTTTATAAAACAGAGTATTAATAGTTTAGTACGTATGCACACGAATTTATATTTTTAAGAAGAACGAGATTCTTTCACTACCTTCGTTAATGATTTTAATTTTGTAACATTATAACAACTCAAAATGTTGTAATAAATGTAATTTAATATCATCTGGAATACTTAAACAATTTTAACTGATTATCTTAAGTTTAAAGTAGTGCCATAGAAAATACGTACGCACATACACTCAAAAAACAGCCCTCTTTATTCGCAAAAAAATAACGCATTGAAAAAAAAAAGACAACAATTTATGAAACAAAAAGTAACTGCAAGTGCAATGTATTGATAGAGAAATATAAGACTGAAGTACTGAAACGTATAATTTAAATTACCGATGACACACCATGCCGAAATTAAGTCGCGTTATATTGTATCATGTATGCGTAGCGCATTTCTGATGTAATCATGCCCAACTTCGGCCGCGTATCTTCAGCCTAGTGTGTTTAGACCCTTACAGTAATTACTCAATTTATATGATATCAAAAATATGCAAATTCTTCTGTGAAGTGGCAACCCTGTCACTAATTGATGAATTCGGGCGATGTCGGGTGCAGCTAACGATCACTTCATAGCGCCCTCTCGCTCTCACATTACAATATTCATTTTTGGGACAATATTATTTAAAAATGAATTTTAGAGTTCCGTAGTCAACAAGGAACCCTTATAGTTTCGGTCTGTCCATCCGTCTGTCTGTCCGTGGTTTTGCACAGAGACTACAAAGCTGTAATTTGGCATGAACGCTCATATTAATGATGCCAAAAAATAGTACATGAAATCTTAAAAATATATTTTTTATGATACCTGGGGAGGTACCTACACATTAAGCGGGAATGATTTTATTTTTTTGCTCCCATCCACCCCATCATGTGGGGTGTTGTTGGATAGGTTTCCTAAAAATATTATGAGTATTTATAAATAATTTTCCGATTCATCGATCCATTTCTGAAATATTAAATTTAAAAGTGAAAAAAGGGGGTTCTGCCAGCTAAATGGTTGAGATTCTGGAAATATGAAAAAAATTATTGGAGTAGGAAATATGCTGAATTGAAAAGGAAACTATCACGGCTAAGAAAACTTTAAAAGTTATTGAGTAATAATCTATCAACTAAAAAAAATGTATTCGGTGAAGTAACTATAAAGGAACTTTTCGTTCAAATTCCTTTGAATGGAATTAAGATCATGTAATTATTGTTAGTAGTGTAAAACACGTTATAAAATATGTACATTCATTGACCATACAAAAATTTAAAAAAACTACCGATATTACGGTACCCTATATATATTGCGCGTGGCTCGACACGCACTTGGCCGGTTTTTCCTTTTAAGATTGCTTTATGATATGATAATTCATTATGTTTTATCAGATAATTATTTTATATTAAACGGGCTAAGAAATCAAGTCCAAGATAGTCGTTAATATAATATAATACGAGCTTTTGCCCGCGGCTTCGCTCGCGTTAAGAAGTATTATTATATACAAACTTTCATCCCCTATTTGAACCCCTTGGGGTTGGAATTTATCAAAATCCTTTCTTAGCGAATGCCTACGTTATAACATCTACCTGCATGCCAAATTTCAGCCCGATCCGTCCAGTGGTTTGGGCTGTGCGTTGATAGATCACTATGTCAATCAGTCAGTCACCTTTGAGTTTTATATATGTCGTAGGATGATTTGATAAATCCGTGTTTTCGCGAAATCCCTAGAATTTTCGCGAAAATTCGATTTATCAAATCATCCTACGATGTCGTAGGATGATTTGATAAATCGAATTTTCGCGAAAATTCTAGGGATTTCGCGAAAACACGGATTTATCAAATCATCCTACGACATATATATATATATATATATATATATATATATATATATATATATATATATATATATATATATATATATATATATATATATATATATATATATATATATTTATATATATATAGATATTAAGTCTACTGGGCTTGCTTGATATAACCAGACTGAATCATGCAGGCGGCAGGCCCGTCATATGCCTCTGAAAGTCTGAACTAATTTCTCTGATGTTACATTTGCTATAAACATGTTTTGTAAAAAAAGATTGTGTTGTAAAACACGTAATATCTTTTGCGTAAAACAATATTTAAAAACAAAATGCATAAAGTCTGCTTGTAGACAGTAAAATCATTAGTAACAGCAATGTGCCGGGAACAAGATATTTCATATTCTAAAGTATAACATGACACTATATCATATGGAATACAATTTTTCCGTGTAAACTGTGTATAAATCATACGTCGCTAACGACCGCTCCGCGCAGCTGTTCGCATGGCACTGGCGTTGAGTGAGGTAGCACGCTAGCGAGCGGAGCGGGTAGCTTAGCGGGTGACGAAGCGACTTACATGAATAAAAGTTAAAAAATAGGCTTTAGTTGCATTTTACAGCTACATAAAAGTGCCAAAGTATGTCTGTCTGTCTCTTCAAGCCCAAACGTTTGAACCGATTTTGATAAAATTTGTTATGGAGATACTACAAAAATATTAATATTATGTAGTTTGTCGGGACTCTATTACTATAACTAGATAAGTTTTTTTTTGCAGAAAAACATCTAGTTTAATATTAAAAAAATATATTAAATAGAACTATTTTATAATATATTTGGCTAAGTATCCATAATTTATTGTTTAACAAAGAATAACTTTAAGTATTATTTGAATTAATCTATGAAAAGGATTCTTCAATTGAAAATTTAATATAGAAAAATACAAAAATGCATAACGACCAATTAATAAATGCATAAATCTTTAGGACATATTTTATTACGGATTGGGCTAATTTTAGTCTTAAAATATTCGTAGAAGTCTAGGGAAGGTTTTAAAGTGACACGAAGTTCACCGGGACAGCTAGTAAATAATATTAAAATAAAATATATCCTAAAGATTTATGCATTTATTAATTGGTCATTATGCATTTTTGTATTTAGCGTTACTAACACAATTGAAAATCCATTTTTATAGAAGTGTGTTGTGATCTATATAAAAGTGTTTTTTTTAGACTTTTTCAGGAAATTTAATTTTTTTTTAGAATTTTTCTCTCCGTAAGAACCATCCTCGTACTTCAAGGAATATTAAAAAAAAAGAATTAGCGAAATCGGTCCAACCGTTCTCGAGTTTTGCGCTTAGCAACACATTCAGCGACTCATTTTTATATTATAGAAGAATAAAACAAAAAATGAATGACAATCGTAAAACTAATCCGCCATGCTTATATTACACAAGCGAAGCGAATAGCGGTATCCGCTTCGCTTGTGTAATATGTGCATGCGTCTAAAATGCAGGGCTGCCAACCGCATGCTAGCGGGTAATTGGCAGCAATAGACTGGCGGGAAGTAGTGAGATTTATGTTATTTCGCACGAGGAAATTGCTTTTATTACTTCAGACGTAACGTTATATAAGATTATTTTGACGGCTTTCTATTCATTTGATAATAATAATTATTGAGTTTGTTAAACAAGCTACAAAAGAGCTTATTTTGTTTAAAAAATTTGTAGAACGTTATATCGAACGAAATAAAATTGTTTTGAATTGACAAAGATATTGAGAAAAAATATTGTGTTAAATATTCTGAAGGCGAAATCAACTTTACTAGGTTAGGTTGGTACTTCTTTGGTATTAAAGTTTCGAGTAATGATTTCTTTTATAATTTTTGATATTATGCACTTTTGGCTTTACAATATTATGACTTATGAGATCCAATTATAGGGAATATTACGCAAAGTTCGGAGTAGAGAGCTCTACTTATAACACATACATTAAACAATCTGACCAAAATCTGACATGTTGCACACGTCATACATCAGAATATTGACTGAAACGTTGTCAAACGTCGATCAAAACTTTTGGAACGTAGTTCATTATCGCGCGTTGCGCCTTGGGCGAGACTGAACAGTTGTAACGACACTTTTTTATTAGTACCTGTATGGTATGGGCAGAGGGCGTTGATTGTATTCCTGTGCGTCAACTAGATGGCATTTTTCGAGAATAAACAGCGACGCGTTGTTAGTATTCCTGGGCGTCAGTAGATGGCGTTTTTTTAAATATATTTTTTAGTGTACTCGTCACCACATTTATAAATAATAATAATAAACACGTTATGCAGTGATTTAGTAAAAGAAAAAATATTTTGTAGTACGCGTGGTAATTTAAATATAATCTTCCATACCTATGGACGATAAATCAATCAAGAACAAATCAAGAAAAACTAATAGCATATCAGCCACGACACGAATTTCGCGTATGGTCTTTTTGTGATTGCCAGAACGCGTTGTGGCCGTTTTCATTAGAGCCACGACGCGAAATTCGCGTCGTGGCTGTTTCACTGTGACCACAACGCGTTGTGAGCCATTTTTTCGCTCATGGAGCGATTTCGGTCTTTGAGCGTAACATATACACTATACAGGTTTCTTGAACATAAGAAATAGCTTCGTTCCATTCGAGTGTCCCTTGACACCTCTCAAGTTTTTTAACATGCTGGTTGCAATGTTTTCACGCTAGAGGCAGTCTAGCGTGAAAACATTACAGTAGCCAGTAATGTATCCTATTCAAGTACCAAAAAAGTGTCAAAAACATTACTTAGACGCATATTGCGATTTTTTGTGTAACGTGAACGCATATTACGGTTTAAGTAAAAAGCTATTATAATATTACAAAATTAGCATGCGAAAGTTAAATTAAACTAATAACCTCTTTCAAAGAAACCGTATAATATTGCACCTTGCATGTATAAAATGCGGGTATGCTAATTATTTAATATGAAATACGATGTGACCACAATGTAGCGAGCAATATTTTATTGCAACAAGTGCTTATAGACCAAGAGCCCAGGGCTGTCAGACCTTCGTCATTTAAAAAAAACTTGAGAGGTGTCAAGAGACACCCAAATGGAATGAAGTTATTTGTTATGTTCAAAAAACCTATTTGACATAATATGTAAGTACTTAATAAAAAAATATTTATAAAATAATAATATAATAATAACTCCCACACCGGTTTCGGTGACGGTGGCCGGTTTCATTGAAACCAGGCCAGTTACGCAGGAGTAATTTTATAGTGCCCAAGTGTGTGCGCAGTACACAAGAGCACTCCCTATTCCTTTACTCTCATAACCCAGCGGGACGGACGACCGACGCGACTGGCGAGAGATCAGGCGCAGGACTGACTTTCTACATGCCCATCCGACGCATGGATCATCTTACTTGTCAGACAATCTGGTGATATGCCTACATTGTCCTAACCAAACTTGGATATAACATGTTTCCAACGCGGGCATCGAACCAACGACCTCCGAGTCAAGAGCCACGCTCTTAACCACTGGACCACGGAGGCGTTTATATTTATAAAAACGCCATCTATTGACGCCCAGGAATACTAACAACGCGTCGTTGTTTATTCTCAAAAACGCCATCCAGCTGACGCAAGGGAATACTATCAACGCCCTCTGCCCCTACCGATCAGGTACTAATAAAAAAGTGTAGAGGTCAAATATCGTTCTGTCTAGCCTCCTTTACGCCGAACGCGTAATAAGGAACTTCGTTCCAAAAAGCTGAAAGTTTTTTAGTAGAGGTAGTACTACTCTGGAGTGTAGGTTGCGTTTACTTCAGAAGGTATTATTAAGTGGTAAAGGTATATAAAACGATATTCGTTAAAGTATAAGCTCAATTTTTTCACAGTTTATTCTTTGGGATAACTCTAGGAATCTCTTCTTCCACTGTCAGACACTTATGAATTATGATAGTTGCCTTATTTCTGCCTCGCACTGTAAAACGAACGAACGAATTGTTACCAGCAGTATTTCCGGACCAATATGACCTGCAAACCTTTAAGAAGAGAGCGTATTCCCTCCAGAAAGGCCGGCAATGCACCCGCAGCTCTTCTGATGTTGATGTCCATGGGCGGCGGTAGTTGCTTTCCATCAGGTGACCCGTTTGCTCGTTTGACCCCCTTATTTCATTAAAAAAAAGTTACTTTCTACTGCCAGACACCTCAACAATATTAGATACTAGATATATTATTATATAGCTATTTATTTATCGCGCTGGAATCGTACATTTTTCCGGTATAAAAACTATCATTGTCCGTTCCAGGGACTCAAAGTGTCTGTGTACCAAACATCAAATCGAATTAAACGTAAAGGACAGACAGACAAACTTTCGCATTTATAATAATAATTATAGTTATGGATTTAGGGGTGTAGTCCTAGGTTCTTGTTCTATAATATACATTGCCAGTTTTAATTAGCCCTTCGTATTGCCCGTGACTACGTTACAAATTAGGTCACTTTTACTTGGTAGAAATGTTTCTACGGGCCATTTTGTCAATTTCGGATTAGCCAAGCATTTTTAGTGACAAAGTTTTGTAACATTAGGTACTAAGTAAACGAAATTAACATTTTTTTTTATGATATAAGGGGTAAAACGAGCAAACGGGTCACCTGATGGAAAGCAACTTCCGTCGCCCATGGACACTCGCAGCATCAGAAGGTTTGCAAGTGCGTTGCCGGCCTTTTAAGAGGGAATAGGGTAGGGGAAGGTAGGGAAGGGAAGGGAATAGGGGAGGGTAGAAAAGGGAATGGGGTAGGGGATTGGGCCTCCGGTAAACTCACTCACTCGGCGTAAAACAGCGCAAGCGCTGTTTTACGCCGGTTTTCTGTGAGAACGTGGTATTTCTCCGGTCGAGCCGGCCCATTTGTGCCGAAGCATGGCTCTCCCACGTATAGATATTCATATTTCCCTTTAAGTTAATTATGTCATTATAATAATAATTGTAAGTTTTGATTAGTATTTGAATACTGTGACAACGTTAAAATTTAAACAAGTGCGAGTCGGACTCGCGCACGAAGGGTTCCGTACTGTTATAGAGCAAACATAGATCAAAAATTGTGTTTTTGTATGGGAGCCCCCCTTATTTTTTTATTTTATTTTAATATTATTCTTAAATATTGAAGTGGATATATAATTAAGGCCTTTGTGAAAATATCAAGTGCCTACCTGTTGCCATTATATATCGAGCAATAAAGGCTAAAAAAAGCACGTTTGTTGTATGGGAGCCCCCTTTAATTATTAATAATTTTATTTTGTTATAGCGGCAACAGATATACACAATCTGTGAAAATTTCAGAACTCTAGCTATAGTGGTTCTTGAGATACAGCCTGGAGACAGACATCGAAGTCTCATGAATAAGGTCCCGTTTTCACCCTTTGGGTACGGAACCCTAAATAAAATAAGACCATGCTACTCGCAGCATCATTATCAATATAATGACACCTCAATTATTGTTTAAAATGTACCAGAAGTAGAAGCTACAAGGGCACACACACACACATAGACTGCCAAAATCATAATCCGTTTTGGCTTCGCCGTAGTTAGAAAAAAATACAACTATTATCTAATGCCTGTTGATCTATCTATCTGTATTGTATCTAGCATCTCTCCCGTTATGAAGGAAAGAAAGGGAGTAGTAAATACTCAGACTACTTATAAGTCTGAGTATTTAAGTAAATCAGTTACGCTCAACCTTTTTTCACGGTTCGTGGATGATTTGCATAAGAAACAAGTGTATGAGTGGCGATCTATCATCGATACAATGATTGATGGACAGGGGCGCTCAACTGTTGATTCAGCTTACTAGTTTTTGTTTCTATCTTGTTTGATTTTGTTTTGAAAGTGGTGCTATTTTGCGGATTAGGATGGAAGAGTTATAGTGTACATTTTTGTTTGAATGAGCGGTGGTAAAATTATATCACTTTTGTATTGTTAAGTCGTTATAATATTGGCAGTATTATGTTTTTTGTAGTCGCAAAGACAATTTCGAAAGAACAATAATTTTTTCCCCAAAAAAGTGGCCTGAGGTTTATTAGAATTAAATTGAAATACAAAATCGGCACTCGAAATTTCGTAGCTGGTTTTATTTAAATAAACAAACAAAAATACTACCCTGTATTTATAAATAAATAATTTTACAACATATACAAAAAATCTATTTACTTATTCCATGAAAACAATTAGTCTGAAAAACCACACCGCAAGCTCTTTGGTTTGTAAATGTATTTCCCTGTATAATCACACACGGATATCGTTAGAGTAAAATCAACTGTGTGGCTTTGGAATATAGTATAAACTTGTTTGAATAAGACTAACATGTTAACTAGTGTTAGCTGATGGCTGATTTGTGTGCACAAGACGTTATTAGATTGACTGATGACTGCATTCAATTATTCGATAGCTTATAATATTGAAATGTTGTACATCCCTCTGTAGCATTATGTATTTAATGGCCATCCCACTTCGTTATGTGTGTAAAAGTAGTCTTATAATAGTGTAGGAAGAGGGAGAACTCTTGTGTATTGCTCATAAACTTAGGCACTACAAAATCACTCCTGCGGAGCTGGTTTTCGTCCACCGTCACTAAGCCGCTATGGGGGGCATTATTATTATTGTTACGTGCTAGGGTTCGAAGGATTTGGAGAGAAAGACCTGCTGACTCTCTTGAAGACTTTATTCACTAAGTCTAGGTCACACAAGCACACACTAGGTCACAACACTTAGCACTAAGTCCAAACACTAATCACTAGGTCCAATCACTAAGCACTATCACTGTCCTAGGTCGTAGCCAAGTCGCAGGTTTCACTGGTGCACTCCGAGTCAAGAGCCAAGCTCTGAACCACTGGACCACGGAGGCGTTATGTTATGTTATGGCGATCTAAAGTATCATCACTTAGTTGTATAATAGTTGTACAAAGAAAAAATACCCAAAAATGCATAATGCATATACCTCGTTCGTGCATACGTTCCAATTATGCTAACGGGCGGGAAACAAGTTGTAATTACGTCAGCCCGATTGTAAACTAGGCGGTCTAAACTGTTTGTGTTCGTTAATTATGTAAATATACGTTTCAGTTAGCCATAAGACTTGAATTTCTACGGAAAATACGCAAATATTACGAAGGAGTGCCGCGGGGTGGGCGGAATTTTTTTACCAATGTGTGATCAGTAATTACTAATTAAACATGTAAGGACAACGCGGCCCACTCCGCTGCGCGTAGTTATAAAGTGTGCATAAATAATTATTAAAAAAAACAATAATATAATATACCTAATAATATAATACCTTGTAAATAAATATCAAGTAAAATAGTCGTGTTACATTAATGTATTTATAGGTCTACAATCTTTTTAAATCTACGTATAGCTGGAAAATGCTTTTTAAAATAAAACGCAGCAAAAGTTAAACATAACAAGGTTGCCTTTGAATCGCTTTGGGAGATGTACGGATACGGAAATGGAGTCGATACAACTTACGGAATACGTTATTCCCAATATTGTTATATACGAATCGTACTCGTATGAGTAATAAAATAAATAAAGTTTCATATTTTATTACTCATAAGTGGGAGAGCCATGCTTCGGCACGAATGGGCCGGCTCGACCGGAGAAATACCACGTTCTCACAGAAAACCGGTGTGAAATAGCGCTTGCGCTGTGTTTCGCCGAGTGAGTGAGTTTACCGGAGGCCCAATTCCCTTCCCTATCCTCCCTTCCCTACCCTCCCCTATTCCCTTTCCTTCCCATCCCTACCCTCCCCTATTACCCTATTCCCTCTTAAAAGGCCGGCAACGCACCTGCAGCTCTTCTGATGCTGCGAGTGTCCATGGGCGACGGAAGTTGCTTTCCATCAGGTGACGCGTTTGCTCGTTTGCCCCCTTATTTCATAAAAAAAAAATATGGATTAAAAAAAAAATAAAGCTTCATATGCATTTGCAAAATCTAGTTGTTAGAGTATCATATGGGGACACGACATGTTTAGGAGAAAGAAGTAACACTCACAGAAACTTTAATTTTTCGGAGTAAAAAGTCGCCACTGTTGTTCGGAGCTTGTATACTGCCTTGCTACCTTTATGAAGCTGGAGCCTGTCCAGATGCCGCGTTTCATGCGCGTTTTTACGCTACAAACATGGACTCTAAGTTATAACGCTCTAATCAAATACGTCCATTTGCAACAGACTCGTGCGTAGTACTAGACGCTCCAATGGTACCCAAGTATCTCGATTCGCGCGTTTTACGCGCGTACCCGAGATACTAGAGCTACAATACAATATATCGCGTCCAGATACATACGCGCGTTTTATTACTCGCGCGCAAAACGCTTGCAATGAGCGGGACTCTCGACTCGCCTGTAAAACGCGCGAATCGAGATACTTGGGTGCCATTGGAGCGTCCAGTACTACGCACGAGTCCGTATTTGATTGGACAAATGGACGTATTTGATTGGAGCGTTATAACTTCGAGTCCATGTTTGTAGCGTAAAAACGCGCATGAAACGTGGCATCTGGATGCAATAGAAATTGAAACGCACGTGTCTCCAGATGAGGCGTTTTACGCCGAATTCGCCAGCACAAAAAACGCGCACGTCTGAACGCGCCCTTAATCGTATGGAAAATTAAAAATACAGTTTCTTTGGCTGAAAACACCAATACAAAGCGAAGTATCACATTACCATACAGGTCAGAACGTTAATTTATTCGGTACGGGGCAATTTCTACTCATTTCCCGTTTGGATTTAACTTTCTGTTTTCTGTGTGGAACACTTTTTACAGAATAATTTCGATGCTTTGAAGAATGGGGACGTAGCTTAGGTTTTTACACGAAACTGCGATTTGGTGTGACGCGAATAATTATAAGAGATGTTTTGCTTTCGTGTGGAATATGTAGAATACTAAAATAGAATACAATCTTAGACTATCATTGAATATGAAATGAAGTTAAAATTTTAATTACAGCAAAATTAAGTTTTTATTGATATTTCATTGCCTGTCTAGGTAGAGTAAAAAGATTTATGGTGAGATAAAAACTTGAGAAGTGTCAAGGGACACCCGAATGGAACGAAGTTATTTCTTATGTTCAAAAAACCTGTAAACGCATATACACTCAAAAAAAATTAAAAAAAAATGCCATCTAATGACGCCCAGGAATACTATCAACGCCCTCTGCCCCTACCATGCAGGTACTAATAAAAAATTGTCGAGGTCAAATATCATTCTGTCTAGCCTCCTTTACGCCGAACGCGCGATAAGGAACTTCGTTCCAATATTATGGCACTTATCTCATCTTTAATAATATCGCATACGTTGTCTAACTTATGTAAACACTCATAGGATTAGATTTATATGCGTCCGCGCAAACGGGTGGTTTGGCCGCTACAGAGGTAAATACAAGCAATAATTGTATGTATAATTCTACCAGAATCTGATGGCAATTTTTGGCAGCAGATTTTCAAAAAATATCCTTGATCATTGGATAAATTTTTATATTTGCATGTTTAACACACAGAATCAAAATGTTTTATTCCAATCAATTTATTTGCTCACTTTTTGCCACCAGATTCTGGTAGACCTATAACGATTTATTATTCTCTGATAGTGCGTTGTCGCAGCTCAGTGTCATAGCCTTGCCTTAAGCGTTTTATTATTCGCGATTTGATGCATTGATGCATAGGCATATGCATTATTTATAGTGATTTGATGCAGTGGGGCATATATGCGTATGCATTACGAGAAATAGGTCAAATCATTTGACCTCTGTTTGTTCTTGTTTATCAACTGCTTTTCCTTTGTTTAAGCGATGGATAGATTTAGTCACAAGCTATTAATACAATGGCACAAAATTTAAATAATTTAAGAGTCCGTATACGAAATTTTGCCGAAATTTTGCAGTTAACGACAGAAATAATCTATATAGATAAAATTCTATCCAATTCGAGAAAAAAGAAAAAAAAAACACGATTCAAAACCAACGATATCAAAATACTTTCTATGTTCAAAACAACCTAAATCTCACTCGCCGCAAGGCAGCCTTGATATAATGTGAGATTTAGGTTGTTTTGAATCGAGTTTTTTGGCACAATTTGCTTTTCTTTTTTTTCTTTTTTCTCGAATTGGATAGAATTTAATCTATAGATTATTTTTGTCGTTTTCTTTTTGTGAATTACAGCTCCAAGTTGCCGAAATTAACAGCAATTCTTTGCCCATTTTCTCTAAAATTTTACCGAGTTACATATTTTTACTCAACTATTTCATATTAAAGTGGTAAAAAGTAATTCCAACATTGTATAGACGACTTTCTTAACAGTATATTGAATTTTTTTCATACCGTTAAGACGTCAATACAATCCATAAACAGGTGATATTCTTTAGAATATCACCTGTTTATGGATTGTATTGTACAGTTTTGCGATTTTTGCTGTAAAAGGTTTACCTTTTACAGCAAAAATCGCAAAACTGTCGCGGGTTTGAGTTGGATTATTTAAAAATACTTAAAAATAAACAAAAATATAGCTCCAACATTACGAGTACATTATAATTGAAATGATCTTACATGTTGTGCATTAAAACTTATAGAAATACTGTATTTTAACTGTTAAATCACGTCTGTTAAATCAGCGAAATCGGCAAAATTTCGTATACGGACTCTTAATAGCGATAGATAGTGAAAATACTATATTAATAGTAAGATTTGTCGCATGATATTTTGTAGTATCTTCGCCATGTGTAACCCTTTTTTATTAATCAAACTAAATGCAGACGTTTCTTTATTTCATTTAAAAGTAACAGACGCATTGTTGATGTGATAGTTACCTATCTTATAACTCGATTTAAAGTTGAAATTTTAAACAATTGCGCATTCGGTCATATTGGGATTGGGTTTGAACTTTGACGTTATGCGACCAAACTACGTAGGTCCCCCTTCTGCCTAGGAATCAACTTCTCTGTTAGTACATTCATTAGGTCAGAGAATAGGTTTTTATCTACTTTTTATGTTTATACTAGAAACAATTGATATGGGAAAACAACGTTGCCGGGTCAGGTAGTATTATGTATATAACTATTATATTATTCTGTTTATTGTATGATACAATTCTCTCTTCCAACATGGCGCTGTAATCCGACACTTGAACGACAGTCAACAAATAATTGCATGAAATACAAATTATTGCAATTTGTATTATCCACCGAAATACGAATATTATTAAGTATATTTTTATGTTAGTTTTTCATGCAATTGTTATTTACTACTTATTTAGTTTTAAAATAAAGTTTACTAGTAATTATTTTAATCTAGTGTTATTAAGTTTAGTTGCCAGTAATTTAACTCAAAGTATACGTACAATTTAGTTTGTTATTATTTTTAGCAATATTTCGCGGAATATTGCCAAAAATAATAAGAAACTAAATTTTAAGCTATGGATTTCCGCAAAGTATCGCCTGATTCTATTAATTACTGTTCAAAGTATACGACTCAAATGATGATGTAGTCTATATATCTTTAAACGAGCAATTATTATATATATATATATATATATATATATATATATATATATATATATATATATATATATATATATATATATATATATATATATATATATATATATATATATATATATATATATATAATTATAATTGGAATCTCGGAAACGGCTCCAACGATTTTCATGAAATTTCGATATAATCGATAAACTGACTGAACTGACTGAAAATATGACTCTTCCTGACATCTATTGGCGAATAATAATACTATTTTGTGAGCAACTAATAGCTTTAACGACACAACAACAGCTAAAGCTATTCCAGCAGATGGCGTTGGTAACACGAAGTCAATGAGTGTTTGCTATACCGAGCAAAGCTCGGTCATCCAGGTGCTATAATGTAAATAGATTTTAGGGTAATTAATAAAATTCACTCATTGCTAGACTTGACGTTCAAAATGGGTTTTTGTACGATAACAATTTGTTATTTGTCTTTGACCCTGTGTTTAATTTTCTTTTATTTGTTCACAGGTAAGCATTACAATATACTTATTCTGTATCGAGAAAAATATCAGTAAGTAGTGCATGTTTCGTGTTTTAGTTTGACGCTATTTTTTCATTTAACCTTAACTTAAATACTTTAAGTAACCCTTGCCAAAGCAGATTTTTTAAAAGAACATAATATTATGCTGTTTCACAGCTGGGCAAAGGCCTCTCCCAAAGTCTTCAAATCCTCTCTATCCAACGCAACCGTAGGCCAGCCTGGTTCGAATTTGTCTAGCTCATCTTTTCGAGGTCGGCCACGGTGGCGTCGTCCATCATCAGGTGCCCAATCGTGGTGATCTTTGCCCAGCGGTCAGGATGCATGTGGGTATGACCCACCCACTTCTATTTTACTTGGCAGCTTTTATGCCGACGTTCATAAGCAGATTATAAAATAGTAAGCGTATTTTATCAATAAATCAACATAATATTATAAAGATACTGATGAACTTATACTAAAAAACAATACTTAAAAATGTTATTTTCTATTCAGGTCCATTTCAATCTTAGCGTCAACAAACACGAAACTGCGACTCAAGTTTAATGCGAAAGCATTTATCCGTTGTTCTAGAATAATAAAATATCCAACAATGATGCTTTTATTTCATTTTTATTCTGTTTTTGTACGAATTATCTACAACAATAGTTGTCTTTCATGGTGCCCTAGTTTTAACTATGGAGCTAAATTACTATTTTTAATATCACATCGTTGAAAATAAAACGACATTTTCATTCATGCTGTGAATGATTTCTCGTCTTTGCCTCTATTGTACTCGTGGTATAGATTCAAATTACTTCTTGAAAAACTGTTTCTTGAAATGCTTCAGAGCGAAGATGTGCTGTGACTAAAAATGAAACCATATTTTGTGTTGCTGCTGCATATACAGTACTCCCAAATTAATAATGCGCATGGAAATCTTCGCTAATTTTCGTAATCACGAATACACCCGAATCTATGAAACTTGCATTTTGCACCTTGTTCAAAGGAAATAGAAGTAATAATAGCCGGTGGCAAAAGCTACCGGGAAGCCATCGCGGCGTTACCATGGTAACGTCAGGCGCCTCTACGTCGCCGCAAAGCGCTGTTTTTCTTAAAGTTAAGTTTAAAACAGCGCGTGCAGCGACGTCTTCCGACGCTCAGGAAATACGACCGTTGCCGAAAAATTACGAAAATTTCAATGCGCATTATCACTTCGGGAGCACTGTGCGTACATATTATTCTATTATTTATGAAATGTAGGACACGATGTAACGAAACGATAGATAGGAGTGCGCAGGAGACGAAGTGGATGGTGAATGATGTTCTCCACTGTCATAACATTATTTTATAGTACTGTCTCACGACGTTATACAGTACCCCAACAGTATGAAGCAGCGTGGCTTCAGTCAAAGTCCATTTTTAGTGCCTCTATTAGGTGATTAGTTTTAATATAATATGTAAAACAATATTTTGTTACTTTTGTTTTTGTACCATCTAGGAAATTGATTCCTAGGCAGTTGACGGACCTACGTCATGTGGTTGGAAGGTCCGGCGTCATCTGCCTAGGGATTGACTTCTCTGATATTACCATCGAGGAAATTGATTCCTAGGCAATTGACAGACCTACGTCATTTGTTCAGCTTATGTCAATTCAATGTAAGCTGTGTATCGGTCGGATGAGTTTGACTTAACGCGACCAAATTACTTAGGTCCGCCATCTGCCTAGGAATCAACTTCTCTGTTAGTTTTTTTTTTTTTTATGAAATAAGGGGGCAAACGAGCAAACGGGTCACCTGATGGAAAGCAACTTCCATCGCCCATGAACACTCGCAGCATCAGAAGAGCTGCAAGTGCGTTGCCGACCTTTTAAGAGGGAATAGAGTAATAGGGGATGGTACGGAAGGGAAGGGAAGGGAATAGTTGAGGGTAGGGAAGGGAATAGGGTAGGGGATAGGGGATTGGGCCTCCGGTAAACTCACTCACTCGGCGAAACACAGCGCAAGCGCTGTTTCACGCCGGTTTTCTGTGAGAACGTGGTATTTATCCGGTCGAGCCGGCCCATTCGTGCCGAAGCATGGCTCTCCCACGTATAAGCATGGCTCTCCCACGTATTGTTTTGTAGATTGTTTTGTAGTACATTGTTTTGTAGATTCATCCCAAAAAAAATCGAAATATGTAAATAAGAAAACTGTCTTAATTAAGTATTTTCATCTACGAAACAACATCTCTTTTTGATCATCAATCATAATTTAATATTTTTAAAATAAATAGAGCCTGGCGTGGAGCCAGCGCCGACATGATGTAGTTTTAATGTCCAACATACAGATGCACTTGCAGGTGTTCAAATAGAATCTTAGAATGTATATTTATTGTTCAGAATAAAAACTAGTTGCTGACACAAACGAAATATGATTTGATGCATATTATTTTACACACTGCACACATAAATGTCTTTCTACGTCCAAATTATAAAAAAAAGAAAAAGAAAAATCAATTTACTACTAAGAGGCAACAACACATTAAAATTATTAATTTTTATTACAAACAGATATTATCCCGTGATCGAGTTATTAGGAAAAACGTTACCCTCTTTTCAGCACTGTCAGGTTAAAATTCAACTCTTTCGTTTCCCTCACAAATAGTAAGTAAAGTCACGGTAGATTGTTACTTGTAGTTTAAGTGCCAAGTCCATTTTTATGTCAACACGCAAGTGTTTAGACTTGGCTGCAGCTCCAGATATCTACCGATGCGTATACAATATATTTTCGATTAAAATTTTGGCAAGGACTCCGTAACGCACATTAAGTTATGGCTGCGGATAAGGAACAAAATTGTTATTGAATAAAAATGAAATATAATAATAATAGCTCCCACACCGGTTTTCGGTGACGGTGGTCGGTTTTACTGAAACCAGGCCAGCTACGCAGGAGTAATTTTATAATGTCCAAGTGTGTGCGCAGTACACAAGAGCACTCTCTATTCCTTTTACTCTCATAACCCAGTGGGACGGAACACCGACACGACCGGCGAGAGATCAGGCGCAGGACCGACTTTTTACATGATCCGATCATCTTTTTTTTTTTTTTTTTTATAAAATAAGGGGGCAAACGAGCAAACGGGTCACCTGATGGAAAGCAACTTCCGTCGCCCATGGACACTCGCAGCTTCAGAAGAGCTGCAGGTGCTTTGCCGGCCTTTTAAAGGGGGAATAGGGTAATAGGGGAGGGTAGGGATGGGAAGGGAAGGGAATAGGGGAGGGTAGGGAAGGGAATAGGGTAGGGCATTGGGCCTCCGGTAAACTCACTCACTCGGCGAAACACAGCGCAAGCGCTGTTTCACGCCGGTTTTTTGTGAGGACGTGGTATTTCTCCGGTCGAGCCGGCCCATTCGTGCCGAAGCATGGCTCTCCCACGTATAGTTACTTCTTCATCTTACTTTCATCTTACTTATCAAACAATCAGGTGATCAGCCTGCATTGTCGTAACCAAACTTGGAAATAACAATATGTTTCTAACGCGGGAATCGAACCCACGACCTCCGAGTCAAGAGCCGCGCTCTATACCACTAGACCACGGGGGCGTATAGAAAAATGAAAAATAAATAATATGTAGGTATGTAAACAAAATGTTGCCCTTCATAAAGCGTTGTAAAGTCAATAATTTTTGTACTTCTTGCTTGCATGGCGTGACGTAGCGTTTTCGTAGCATGCTGCGCTGTCGTAGCGTTTTCGTAGCATGCTACGCCGTCGTAGCGTTTTCGTAGCATGCTACGCCGTCGTAGCGTTTTCGTAGCATGCTACGCTGTGGTAACGTTTTCGTAGCTTGCTACGCTGTGGTCGCGTTTTCGTAGCATGCTACGCCGTCGTAGCGTTTTCGTAGCATGCTACGCTGTGGTAACGTTTTCATAGCATGCTACGCCGTGGTCGTGTTTTCATAGCATGCTATGCCGTGGTCGTGTTTTCGTACCATGCTACGCTGTGGTAGCGTTTTCGTAGCATGCTACGCCGTCGTAGCATTTTCGTAGCACACTTCGAACTCGTAGCGTTTTCGTAGCATACTACGCTGACGTAGCGTTTTCGTAGTATTATCAGAGTATTAAAAAATGTAATAAATTTCTTTAGTCTAAAAAAAGAATATATTTTACTAGTCCCTTCGTAACGGCGAGTCTTGTTAGTACAAAAATAGTGCCGATTGCGGACTCACGTAATTTGGTTCTGTTATGTTAAACCCAATCGACAGATAACAAATAATAGTGAATTGAATACCCTAAATAAATATTTTATTAGAATTATTCTGACTTGCCAGATTAAAATTAAAAAGTCCAAATTCAAATGATTATTTCCGATACGAAATGTTCGTATGATGTTATGGCCACTTTAATGCATTATTTTTGGAATTACACCTTGTAAGTCGTTTATTACATTAATCCTTGTATGTAGTAATTTCATAGATTTAATAATATAATAGCTGCAGGTTCGTGTTGGAAATTATTCCTATTTCCGGAATTTCCAGAACTAACTAATGTACTTCAAAGTCCGGAAATTTTTCAACACCAGAACATGTTAAATTGTATAAGCCGATAATAATAATGGCGGAATAAGGTTTTTGAAAGGTTTCAACTTAGGAAGTTTGAATTTTTCTTATAATAAAACTAGGTTATTAACTCGCCAATTTAACTTACCAATATTTTTACTAACCTAACTAAGAATCCTAATTTTTATTATTTTGATTATTAAGTTATGAAAATATTGTTTTAATAAGTTAATGCATTGATGCATAATAATCATTATGTTTAAATTGATTCATACTTCGCAAAATATTTAAACATTGAATATAGAACGCGATGCGCCCGAACAGGACGCGATTCACTTTTTTTTTAATAAACCTTGTTTTATCCATAAACAAACTTTCTCCAATAACGTATAATCATCTTTCGCATTCGTTTGTGATATTTAAAAAGAGGCTGCTTTAGGATTATTATAGTTTTCGGAGAAAAATGGTGTCTAGAGCCTTGTTAATGTCGTATTGTAACTCACCTCGAGGCTTTAAGTTATAAGTCGTGACAAGTCAAACTTTCTTTCCTGTTTTGAAACATACTTGAATATCAATATGGCCATTAATCGGCTTATTTAGGCCAACTGAACACGTAACAATAACTCACAATATGCTTGCGTAGGTTTTTACTAATGTTTATGTTAAGAATAAAACTATGTGTTTTAACTGATGTTTGTTTTAAAAACAAATGTAGGCTTTACATAAAGAAAGTAATTAAAAATTTAATAGATCTCTAAGAAATTCGTTTATCGTGCAAATTCTATCCCATATCAGTTTCATTAAAATGTATATATTTTTTTTCAGCCAAAACGGTTTAATGCAATCGAGAAAAGGGGTTAGATACAGACAGCCGGACAAGTCTACATTCGTAATCTATCCTATATTTTATAGACTAAAATACAAATTGATAAATACAAATTGATTTCAGCCAAAACGGCTTAGTGCAATCCCTGGGAAAGAAGTAACACACCCGATATGCATAATTATTATGTCTATGCTTAATAGTCTGCATCCATAATATGCATGATGCAATTTCATATCATACAATCTCGCGAACTAATGGAGCAATTTTTATGTTATTTGGCACAGATAAGACGTAGACCACGTGAAGGATCATAGGCTACCGATTTAAATAATTTTTTCAGTGGCTATATATTTTAAAACCAAGCGACGCCGGGGCTGGTCGCTAGTAATAAATAAATTAAACCTAAAAAAAATACGATTGCAGTTGACTATCCTGGCTAAAAAAGTGGTCCCACAACTTTAACCCTTTGACGGCGCAGCTAAAGCTCAACTCCGAATAACCCGTGCTCACTGATCGCTTCCGCGTCACCGACCGCTAAACCATTCCACTGGGGCCTAATGTACCCATAAGAGCTTTAATACAAAATTTTATGGTTTTTATTGCATATTTTAATTTTTTATTTTAACTTGGTTAAACTAAATTGAATACATGAGTGGATGAAGTGGGTGACTGACATTTTATAACATCTAAGATCAATTACTCAGTTTTTCTCCTATAATTTGAACAAACATTGTAAATTACCTAATAATATAAAATATACAGGTTGTTAGGGTGAACCCCGTTGTCCTTAAAACCATACACATAACGGTGTTCACCCGAACAACCTGTATAATATTTTTATAAGCCCACATTTTTTATTTCAAATATTTTTTCCGGCCCTTATGGTCTTTAAGTTTCTAAGCTTAAGCTTAGAAGCTTAAAGATCAGAAAAATTTATAAAATTTTGCTTAAGCAGACTTGAGCAAAAAAACGGTCATTTCCAAATTACTACTTACCAAATTCATCCACTTCGATTTAGTTTTAACAAAATCTTCATTCCGAGATCAAAGTTCTCTAAGATTCAATAGGTAACAGATATAAAGACGGACACACCGTCGCGCTTATAATATTAGTAAGGAATTGAGGATTCAGGATCTAGGCATCTATAAATTATTACAACGCTATAAAATCCATTTGGATGATTTTATTATGATCTTATTTTTTGAACCTAGGCATTACAAAAGCATTACAAATCCTAAAGGCAATAAACTCCATTAGAATAGTTTTATTATAATTCTTGTATCCAAGAAATGATTCTGATTGTTACATACCTATCATAAAATATATAGAAGAATCGCAAAAATACACAATCTACATAATATATATTGTTAAAGATTTTGTGTTTTGCGTACAATATTATTTTTGATTAACAACAATCGCTTTTTAACAAAAACAGTTTTTAAATCGTACCTTTAATATAAAATATTTGTAAACATACAAGGTATTATAAATGGCTTGTTAATCTAACAATGTTAGAAATAGTGCGCTATGCTCATCGGAAATGTTAATGCAAAACGGAAAGTTTCAACTGTTTATAATATTAAAACCAGTTCGTGCCGAGGTTCGTTAAATATTCTTTCTGTATCGCATTTCCACTTTATTAGTTAGTTACTTAGTTACTAGCTTGTATAGTTATTACTTATTACTTCATTATTATTTTAAATTATGTAATCGTTCACTTACGGCCGTTCCCAATATTTGATCTATCTCTTGTTTTGCCCTACTAGTGATAGGAATAGCTCACAATTGACATAAAATATATGTCTCTAATGTCTAATTGAGTTATTCCTATCTCTAGTAGGGCCAAACCAGAGATAGATCAAATATTGGGAACCGCCGTTAATGGTAGCCACTTGCTCGCACAGATTAGAAAAAAAATATTTTGTCGTCCGTCTTTGTATGTTTTGTTCCTCGATTATTTATAAAAATGCAAATGAAAACCATAATATTTACCCAAAAATAATATGCCATATTAGACACAGGCACAGGATAAACATTTTTTTCCAGGTCTACCAGGATCTAATGGCAAAATGTGAGAAAAGAAATTGACTTTAGCAATACCGGGGTACTTGAAATAAAACATTTTGATCCTTTTTTTTTCAGATAGCGGCTGATTCTGTGTTTGAAACATGCAAATATAAAAATTCATCCAATTATCAAGGATATTTTTTTAAAATCTGCCATCTAAATTTGCCATCAGATCCTGGTAGACCTATAGTAGGTATATTATTTAAAAAAAAGTTTCAATAACTTTAATTCGCACACGAAACTCTATATCGATGAATGGGCTTCACTCAACAAAACATTTTAAGGTCATTCGCAAAATATAATATCCTAAGCTTCATTGCTTAAAAAATATAAGAGATTCTCGAAAACATAGCACATAATGCTGCTACCCAGATGTTTGCTTTCGAACATGCTTTGGAAGTATGAAACAAAATATGAAAAAAAAAAGTTGTGAATATTATTAATGACGTGCAAAATCAGTGGCTACCGGCTGCTTGTGGTTCGATCGAATGAAGTAAGGCGCGGAGGAAACGTCAGAAAAATCGAATTTCGAACCGGCAGTCGAGGCCGAGGCGGCGCGGCGCCAACACCGCGCACACAGCGCCCGCGCGCGCCAAGTGCATTCGAATTTTGAAAATTGAAAAAAAAAAAACCAACGGCCAGTGTGTGATTGTTTATGGTTCGAAAAAATTTTTATGCGTTTTCGGTCGAGGTGACGTCAGTTTAGTCTCACTTGTGTTTGTGAAAAATTTGCGAGTCACAGCTGTTCTGTGACACACCTAAGTTGTGGAAACGTGTGATAATTAAATATTATTAAGCTAGAAATTATACAAAAATTGGGGTGAAAATAATAAAATTTCTCATAAGTTTCTATATTTTATAAACATAAAAAGTCTATTTAAAAATAATATTTATAGTAATAATAACACACATGCATCGACAAGTAACACTTACTTGCCATATTAATAATTATAAGATAATTTACTTGGATCATGGCTAAGACTGTTGCTATTATTATTTTTATTGTAAATAATGTATTGTGTGAACATAAACACATGATGTACTGCAAATGATACTGCAGTACTTTAAGGTAACAAAGCTTTTGAAAAAAGAATGTTCAGAAGTACTTATAAAGTTCCACTTTTAAAATGACTTACTAATTAATATGAATCAATTGTAACATGATGTGAATTAAATAGTCAAAGCACTTGCCAACCTACGTAGTATGTACTTTACCAGGTTTAAAATTAATAAAAACTATAAAATTAAAACAGATAATACAAATTCTCAAGTTTTTTTCACTCAGAAATGCCTTTTTAAATTTAAGACTATACTAGTAATAATAGTAAATCCAGTAGTAATTAATAAAATTAGTTTCTTATTAAAATTAATACTACTTATCAGTACAATGAAAATGTCATAAAATGTGTTAGGGGATTGATGTAGTCAAACACTATATTTTGTAAAATAGTTATAACCTTTTAGGCATTTAATATATTGTAAATTGTAATAAATACGTAATACTTTAATATATTTTGTTTACTTAATAAGTATTATCTTATACTTAATACTTATAATGTAAATGCGACTCTGATAAAGCTCTGCGCAAGAGAAAATAATATTCTTGTGATGAATAAAGTTTAATTTTAATTGGCACAAACTTTTAATGCAGAGACACGTTGCATCTCGTAGTTGAGGTTTACTAGAATATGGTAAACATCTTCACAGGTGTAACAAAACAAAGTGAAAACACCTACTTTAGGATGTGTATGTGTCCTGTATAATATAGAGTTTGCTGTGAATGTATGGGCACGCGCCCGAGAGTTATGACTTAGCCCATACAAAAGTAAAAAAAGTTATTCTTTCAGCACTGCTACTTTTACAGTGAACTCTATACAGGAGACTCATACATACCCTAAAGTTAGTTATACCTAGTAAATAGTTCAAACGGCGATCGACAATTAAAACTACATAATATAAAATGTCAAAACTAGTATGTTCATTGTACATCGTAATTTTGATTAGGTATAGCTTAGTCACATGTAAGCCTTTAGTCGCTGTTCTTGGCTTGTATCGTAAAATATAATGTAAAGAACATTAAAAACAGAGAAGAATAAAATGTAGGTAAATTTTATGCTTTTTACTCCGTTACAAAAATGATTTTGATATAATTGTAAACAAAACACAATATGGTAGGCAATAAAGAAATTCAAGGAAAAAGAACCACGACATAAAGAGTTAAGAAATGTACACAATAATTTTGTCCATTTAAATTTTTGTTTACATTTTCATCAAAGTGGATTGAAACGGCATTGAATTACTAGAATAGTAAACTTATATCCACTATACTCCACACGGGCTAACTTGACGCTAGCGGTCATTGACTCCCTGTCAAAAACTTGTCATTTTGCATATAAAACCACGATTGACAATATCATTTTCAATCGCGGTTTATATGGAAAATGACAAATTTTTGACAGATAAATGACCGCTAGCGACAAGTTAGCCCGAGTGGAGTATAGTACTTTCTTATGTTATAAATATTTGAGTATATTGTAGTGTTATATTAGAGTAGGTATATCTCGGTATAACATGCACCATTATATCGACCAATCTCTCTAGAATAGGGATGATGACAAGGTCAAAGATTAGCTAATTTTGTTAATAAAATAAAGAAATCACGGTAAAAAATAAGTGTTCCCAAAATTTCAGCTTGATAGCATTTGTATTTTTTTTGTTATACGCCTTTAAATTTAGAAATTCCAGTCGAATTTTTTTTCAATTAAATTTCTTAATATTTGTATACAATTCGATTACTTATGCAATTTAAAGCAACTTTTGTTATGAAACCACTTTCATAAACGCAATATTTAATATACCTGTCGAACAGAGTTGTCTCCCGATGCGTACAAACTACGAAAGACTGACGTCAGTCTTTCGTAGCACTTTGTATGGAGCGTTCCGGGCAGGTCTTTTTTATGGGATATTTGAATTGTCATATCTTGGTGGATTTTTAAACATAATATATTATGCTAAAGTTTATTTGTTTACTACAATGCTAACGATCATAGCGTTGACTAAGAACGTTTTATTCAATTTGAAATAGAAAGGAAACTACTGATTATGCATTGGGGTGTATATATTTTTGCTTGTTCGTTGATTATTATACATGAACCTATTTACTAACACGATTTTAGAAAACCTTATAATATGTAACCGCAACCAGGCCAGCAAAAGCTTTAATTAAGAATTTTTTTTTTTTTATATCAAGCAACAATAATTGCTATAATGCGAACATAATAATAAGTATTATCAATCAATAATCTAATGCCGTCAAGTTTTCTGTAACTCAATGTTAGAATTATCAAAATTAATCAACCCTTAATTCTACTATTAGAATTTTGAAACTATAGTTTTAAAGAGAATGCCATTGTATCAAAGATTAAAACGCTAAAATGAGCAAATTTCGTTCGTCGTTTTTAATAAACCGCAATTGAGGTCAGATCATAAGGCCGGGGCTTTGACTGATTAAAAACAAACCGATGCTTAACCAAGCTTACCTGTAATTGAAACATTTTGTATTTTCGCCCGTTTTTTACCCCAATTCAAATTTCTTAATGCAACATTAATGCAGCTTTCTTTTGTATTTGATGTAGTTTTTTTCTTATCAAACAGTGAAATAGTATTCTGTAGTAGTCTTGTCAATTTTTGACCATTCAGAACACGAGTTATGTGGTGGTGTGACATTTCATGAGAATAAAATTGATGTAGTGTAAGGGTGGGTTGCACCAGAGGCGTAGTTATAGTTAAGGTTAGGTTATCGTCAAATAATGGACTTTTACTGGGGATTTGACAGTTCATTTGACATTTTGTTATGGTTAAAGTTATAGTTACAGGAAGTTGGTGCAACCCAACCTAATAGGACATAGACTGAATAGAAAAGATTGAAGCTGCATCAAAAAATAGAATTGTTCTGTTTTACACAGTGAAATCAAATAAAACTTATTCAGTAAATTTAACAAAAACTTTATGTGCGCTGGATTTCTATAAGGCCACAATATTTATCCAAAGGCTTTTCGAAAGCATTACGCCAACTCAACACAGATATTTAGCTTTTAATATTAATATTATTGAACCATTTAAAATTTTGGCAATGCTCTCAAAAATTATATTTAAAACGGTAATGCTCTTTGTTGTGGCGAGGCTTATTAGTGAAATTAAATTTAAATTTCAATAAAAGAACGTTTATTTGCATTTCACTTTGTTTCATTACTTTATATATTTTAAATGTTTGCAAATGAATTCGATATAATCAAGGAAAGCCTTGTTTAAAATACATAAAATTAACACTTCGAAAAATGTTAATGTAAAACTACAGAGTTGTTCGATTTTTATTTTTAATCAAAATAGAGTTTGTCTATTTTTTATTGCAATCTCCCTGGGTAAATTCTGAAATATAACACAGTATGTTGGTCAGTGCTTATGATATTTAGGGCGGATTCGACCAAACTGGAGTAAAATTTTACTCGAGTATAACTGTTTCCTGATCTAAGAGTAAGCTGGTTTTGCGTTTTTCCAACTTCTAATCCAAGAATGAGCTAATTACACGGGAGTAAATATTTATACGGGCTATTTTGGTGGAGTAAATATTAAACTGAGAATAGTTGCATAACAGGGTGTCAACTGTCACGATCGGTGTCATTGTGAACTATAATTGACATTTTATTTCATACTCTTTGAGTAACTTGGTAAAATGCAAACGATAATACCCTAGAGTAAATTAAAGGAGTAAAATTATTCTCATGATAGTTATACTCGTGTAACTTCAAGTTTGGTGGAATCGGGCCTTAGAATTGATAACATAATGCTAATTCGTTCCGACTTATTGACGTAGGTATATGCCTTAATTGGGATGTCATAATAATATGTTATATGTCACATTATGTTGTGCCTCACCATCAGCGGTACACCATCAGAATGTGGCGTCCGATTTCTGACGTCACGGACACTGGCCAGAATACTGGGTAAAATTTTGGATCTCATGCTTAATATTATACAGAGTGTAACAAAACTAAGTGATAATACTTTAGGGAGTGAATGGGTCCCCTATATAGACTTTGCTGTGAAAGTAGCAGTGCTGAAAACCCTAACATTTTTTCACTTTTATACAGAAAAATTCATGACGCGGAGTCATTCTCCATACAAATCATAAAAAAAAATTACTCGTTCAGCGCTGCTACTTTCAGAGTGAACTCTGTACGAGGGACACATACACTCCCTAAAGTATTATCACTTAGTTTTGTTACACCTTGTATAAAACTTCACATGCTTACGCGAAAAATCTTGTAGGCCTGTCATTTTGTAAAAACACGATGTCTCGCTTAAACGACTAATGATAAAAGGAAAAAATTAGGTGGACGACATTTTCTCAAGCTAGCGGATTATTATCATAAGTACTTTCATTTCTCTTAGAAACTTCAGATTGTATTACATAAACAGACTGTATTTGAGTAATCTGAGAGCAAATTGTATACAACGGGGTTATGGGGCGGAATAATCAGTACTCTTGTAATAAAGGACAGTCAACTTTAATGAAAAACGGATTTCGTTTGTTTTAGTATCGACATTATCCAGTATCATCAGAGCAATTGACTAAAATTGTGGACCTACGTAATTTTGTCGTGTTTTCTGAAGATTCTAAATAAAAATATCTAAATAAAAACTCATATTGAATCAGAATCAGAATCGTTTGAATATTTTTTGTCAAATAATGTTTCAATGTTATGGTGTACAAATTAGATATTACATTTTAGTTATCTTATTTTTGAATTGATATAACCCGACCTAATCAAGTACATGTTTGCCATCGTATGAATCAATTTTACTGATAGTAGATAATAATACTAGCTATAGGAAAACAATAAATTTCTTCAGTTGCGGTTTTAGTATAGCCTATAATAATGCAACTTATTATTATAAGTTACAAAATGGTGTCACCATGAGATAATCATAGAAAGAACCTGAAAATAGAAGAATTAAGGGGGCGACTAACCCTAAAGTTTCGATTTTATAATTCATTTTCATACTTGAAAATAAGCCCCAAATTGTTTCATTTTCTAAAATTAGATACTACATTATATTTCCGAGAATTCGATCTGAGCAAAACACGATATTATCTTAAAATTTTCTCGATAGAAAAAAATCACACAGATGCATCTAATTTTCACGAATTTTTCATTTATTGCTACAACCGTGCATTGAATTAAGTTAATATTTTTACACATTGTATAAAATTCTATCATTGAGAGATCGACCTAGCGGATTTTTAAAATGTTGTATATTTATCGAGTTATTGAGAAAAAACTAATTTGGCGATGAATCCGCGTCGTTCTTTTTCACCTGGCATATGAAAGACGGGCGTGAGTGTGAAGAGAGAAGGACGATGTTTTATTTTTTGGGTTAGTCGCCCTCTTAAGGTAGAATCACCGAATAAGTAGAAATTCAGCCATATACCATTCGCTTTTCTATTCACTCTACCGGGAATATTGTTATCTCCTTTTATCATATACGTTAGAAACACGACCTCAAAGGGACAGGTAGCTATTTATACATTACCAACAAATATGAGTATAGCATGATTCTAGTTTAAATGTAAACAGTTTTTATAGTTAATAAAAATAATATAGGTTGATATAGAAACAGTAATATATTATATCGTCTAAAATTTAGCTGGTAATCTATATTATATGTTAAATAACTCAATAGTCCGTTAAAAATTATATTAAGAGCTCAAAAAGCAAAAATATTGCCTTTTTTTGTAAAAATATTATGCTAGAAGCTAAGAATAATAAAAACGAAGGAAAAGTAACTCCGTCAAAAAACATGTTCTACAATACTTGTCAAAAAAGTGTACCTTTTTAGGTACACATTGTCATTTTCAATACATTTGCAATATTTTGGTGGCCTTGAGCTGTATCAGGCTGACGTTACATGACAGTTCGAAAGGAACCAAAACGGTAATAGTATGGGAGTTACGTTTCCTTAGTTTTTATTATTCGTAGGCTAGAAGAGACAGAATTTTGTACTTTATGTATATATTTATTTTCATAATCTTACGATTTGCAGAACATTATTTCTAAATTAAATGCTGATAAACATTGTGTAGATAGCGCTAACGAAATATACGAGTATATATACTATTTAATTTAATAATATTATAAAGCGGAAGAGTTTGTTCGTTTGTTTGTTTGTTTGAACGCGTTAATCTCAGGTACTACTGGTCCAATTTGGAAAATTCTTTCAGTGCTAGATAGCCCATTTATCAAGGAAGGCTATAGACTATATTTTATCACGCTAAGACTAATAGAAGCGAAGAAATAGATGAAAATGTGGAAAAAACGGGGGAAATTTATTGTAAGGGCTTATCTCATGAACTACTGGATCAATTCTTATGTTATTTGGCACAGATAAGAAGTATCTAGACCACGTGAAGGATCATAGGCCTTTTTTTTTGTACTAATTTGTCTGTAAAATATCAAATTTATCATAAGCCACGCGGAACGTCTAGTTATATATGTAACTTATTTAAATAACAAAATATCAACTCGGGTTTGTCATAATTTTGGGAATCTATTAGAAGAATTTTATCGAAACAGCTGATAATGCATAGCGGATGTGAAGATGTGTGAGTGATGTCCAGTGAAGTGATAAAACCTTTTGGATTTTTGAAATGGTACGTTACACTTATTTTCTATAATTTAGTTCAATTATGTAATTTTTTAAATTTTAATTTCCAATCTTTATTATTAGTCGGCTATTTCAAATACCGTAGGAAATATAGCTTTGTTCAAAGTTTAAGTTTTGAACAAAACTGTGTTTTCTACTATAGTTGCTGGTCGTTCTTACTTGTATTTTAGTGATAAGCTGGACAGTCCCCTCCTGAAGTACTGGGTCTATGCACACGTGCATGTATCCGGTGCACTAGATGGTGGCAAATATTTAAATTAATAATAATTATTTCCTTCTATTTTAAGAATTTTTCTATGGGTTATTATTACCTGAAATAAACGTATTTTTTTTATAAACAGGAAAACTTTCAGCTTTTATAAAATGACGAAAGCCGGTGGATTTTACTCAATTATTTGTATGAAGCATCGAATCTTGGACAACTAACTATGTCTATACTGTGCACTTTCATCTTCAATTTTCGTCATCAACTTTTATATTGGCGCATTCAATAATTGAACGCGTCAAGGAACGCAACGCCAATATTGTCATTTTTCGAGTTTTGGATACGGTCAGAGGGCATGCATCACGGGCTTGCCTCACGTTCGTTGTTGACTGCGCTATAACGCATGCCCTTGACGAACAAAAAAAGGCACAGTGTGGACAAAGCTATTGACATTTCATTTTATGATAACTAGCTATTTGACCGAACTTTGCTCGGTATTCGATAAAACCCGAATAAAATGACATTTTCTAAAAATGATTCCTAGCTAGATCGATTTATCGCCCCCAAAACCCCCTATATATAATAAATTTCATGAAAATCGTTGGAGCCGATTCCGAGATTCTAATTATAATATATATACAAGAATTGCTCGTTTAAAGATTTAGATTATGATGATGATGATGCAACATACGTAGCCTCTTCGTCTACCGGACAATATTGGTAATTGGAATGTAGGCACTAGGTTGCAAGAGGCGCTTCAAATAGAGCATGTATAGCATATACAGCTTTCATAAGCAAACAAGTTAATTGCAAGCTTGATTTGATTGGCGTAAAACGGGTTGCGACAAACATTGGAATAAAACTTCAAGCCATACTAATAATATAATGTGTGTCTGTATGTAACGTCTTTGCACTGAACCGATTTTGATGCGTATGCGTCCAGGTACTATGCTGATTGTATTTACCGAATTTTTTACATCCATTATTTGATAGCTCTTTTTAGGCAATTTATTTGATACCTTTGTGATTTTATACCTCGTTAAAATCACAAAGGTATCAAATAAATGGCCAGTTTCAAAACTTTACCTCAGTACTAGGTCCAATGTTATGTTTTGATTATAATTATAGACTTAAGGCGGGACCGCACTACGTGACACGACACGACGCCACACTTCACGTTCCATAGCACTAACCATAGCACTAACCATCGTAAAACGTCAGATTCACGTTTGTAAAAGGTTAGTTCTATGGAACTTCAAGACGTGTCGCGTCGTGTCATGTTACATAGTGCAGTTTCACCTTTACTACAGTCTTAAGAAAATAAAATTTGATTTCTACACCCACCTGATAACCTAAAATTAGGGTTACATGATGACATTTATTAATGCATAATATTTTGATTAAATATGTCACCAGTGTTTTTCAACCTTTTCTATGATACAACCTCTCTAGTATGAAACAATATTTCGCGACCCTTTTCCTTAATTTTAAGCATGGACTTATGTTTTTAAACAAATCCTTTTGTTAAAATTCTCCTAATTATTATATAATCAATCTCTTGAATCTCTCTCGTTCTCTCGACCTTTAGAAGCTACAGAAGCTTCTCAAACCTCCAAGGGGTCACGACCCACAGGTTGAAAAACAATGCCATAGACCTTCAAAAGCCAAAGGTGAGATAGCAATCACAAATAACTTTTGTACTAAAACCTTGAAATCACAAAAGACTTCGCAGAAGTGGGTTTTATTAAACCCTCCCAACAAATAACTCAATGTTGTTCGCAACTTCATCCGAATATTCGTTTATGGTAACCATACATTTTGCCGTAGCTTCCTTCGGCAACATCCTTGCTGCGATCCAAAATTCGTTCAAAATTGTAAGTTATTTAAAACATGAAATTTTAAGACCCCCTAAAAGCTGAAGTTTTGCAAACTATCCCTGTGCAAAATTTTATTAAAATTCATTTAGTGGCTTAGGCTAGAAACGTTAAACGTTAAGAATCGTGAGTGAGGAATGTTTGAAAAACTAATGCTAACTTTTTTGTTAGCCGCACTCTTTATATTGTAATTCGGTAAGAACTCCCCCATAGCACAGGCTGCGCCTAGTTTGGGGGACTGCTACTTTTAACCATTGTAAATTAATTTATGACAATAAATATTTGTATTTGTATAATTACAACCACTGGATCTTTTTTTTCTTTGTTTTATTTCTGAATAGTTTTTAAGAAAATACTTTCAGAACGTTAATATTAGCTACGGTGCCTACCACCGGTTCGGGAACTATCCCGGCGAGAAGAACCGGCGTAAGAAACTCGCACGGGGCCCACTTTTTTTACCAAAAAAAGTGAGATCTGATTCCGTTTTCAATTTGAAATCAGATTTTCGTGGAAACCCAGTAATTTTTAAGGTTACTTTTAAATTGTTGATTACAAAAGTAATTGTCAGTTGCGTAGTTAACTATGCAACTGACAGTTACTTTTGTAATCAAATTTTGTAAAAGGTACCAGTTCCATTACAATTATTACAAAACAATTTAAAAGTAATCTTAAAATTTACTGGGAAATTTCCACGAAAATCTGATTTCAAATTGAAATCGGAATCAGATCCAGTGCTTGTAACAAGTTTTTCAAACATTCCTCACTCACAATTCTGTTTAACGTGTTCCAAATGATTCTATTGGTTTATTCAAATTGAAAACAATATTTATTGCTTGTGTTGTTTACTAATATTAAAGATGAAAAAATATATTCGTTTATTTGATTAAAATATCAAAAACGACGGGACCAATTTTAATAAAATGTTGTAGAGATATTATTTAACCACATTGACGAATGTGCGTAACTTTATATTGCAACTAATGGACAGTTTTCGCAAGAATTTTATTTGCACGTAAAAATCGAAAATAAAAACTTACTTAATGCTTAATATTTTTTAAAACTTATTTTATTTCTATGTCATTAGCTTTGTCCACACTGTGCCTTTTTCTGTTCGTCAAGGGCATGCGTTATAGCGCAGTCAACAGCGAACGTGAGGCATGCCCGCGATGCATGCCCTCTAACCGTATCCAAAACTTCAAAAACGACAATATTGGCGTTGCGTTCCTTGACGCATTCAATTATTGAATGTGCCAATATGAAAGTTGATGACGAAAATTGAAGATGAAAGTGCACAGTGTGGACATAGCTATTACCTATTTCAAGAGAATAATAATATTATTGTCAATTCTGAATGATAAGTTGGCAATAACTCATATTAGAAGCACTTAAAGTTGCGTGTAGTGTACCCAAATGACGAAGCTCTTAAAACTCACCGAAATATTATGGAAAGTCGCTTTTGGTAGTTCCGTAATAATTTTCCTACTTACGGTCACATTTAGGGATATTACTTAACTTTAATTTAATGAAGGTTTTGGAAGAAGTTCCAAATTTCTATAACTTTTTATTAAACCATATACTTTATGTAATCTTTAAATGTTTCTGAGAGCGGTCGATATGGGTATTTTTAGTATTTTAGTTCTCTGCAATTATCCAATACAAAAATAATAAATTGTCTGTAACCTCTTTAACCTTATTTAAGTCGCTGAATAGATTAAATAAAAAATGATGTGGGGGGGTAAAAGTGCCAACGCAGGCAACAGGGAGAACAATTTTTTAAAGAAACATTTACGATTCGCAAGCAACAAATAAATTTCGTGTTAGGGGCAAAAATATAAAGTAATAAATAAAATATATTAATAAATGTTATTTCCCGTTTTATATACTACGGTCTACGAATCTTTGAACATACTTGAGGTTTGCAAGGTAAATAGTAAAAAGGAACATCTTAGATTTGAAGTGCAGCTAGAAATATTTTCATCTGAAAATCAACATTAAACATACCTCGTTTCAAAGGAAATTGAGCCAAACATTGTATGTATGAAAACGACTCATTAAAAAATTAATTTACCTTTGTAGAGACGAAATGTCGGTCGTTTACCCGCGAATTTAGCGGAATGTTCTAATGTTTTCATTAGGTTTAGGCTGAAAACGCTTTAAATGGTTTTTCTTTCATTAAAATAATTTAAAAATATACCTACATGGTGTAACGGTTTGAACTTTTAGTATCGATTGGAAGTCTCGATTACCACGTTGTTAAAAAAAAAGTATTTTAAGGGCCTGTTTCACCATTTTCTGATAAAGTGTCTAATAGGCTATTCACAACTTTTTGACAGATTCTCCATACTTGATCTGTCAAGTTAATTGGTGGATAGATCAGGAAGTGATAAAACAGGCCCTAAGTATGGTTTATACAAATCAGGATCTTCATTACCTCAAATAGATTATAGATGATTCATGTATCTATTATATGGATGGTTCTCTCGCCGGTGTTGGTTTATCCGACTCACTAGGTTTACGAAAGAGAGCAAAAAGCGTTAATATTTATTGTTAAAAAGGCTTGGCTTAAATAAAAGCGGCCATCGACACGGAAATCGGTGTGAAAGCTATGATAGAGTAAATGTGTTTATTCTATCGTCGATGTTTGAGCAATTGATTTCGATCGTTATAGCGGTAACGACGTTTTAATGACAGGTTACGATACGCACTATCCATGCAGCGGCCGTAAATACGGGTTGACCACTCAACACCTTATAGTCCGGGTTCCCTAGAACAGTTTTTTTTATTACTTTCAAGCAAATTTTTTGTAAGGAAAAACCATCAAATCAAAATATTAAATCCTTTCTATCTCTGTTAGCTACCATTTTCGAGAATTTTCGCAGAGGAAATTGTTTTTCCTCTGCGAAAATTCTTCAAATGTATAATGACTCAAGTATAGCTGTAATATTTATATAATACTAGATGACGCCCGCAACCGTACCAGGAAAGTTATATTTTTCCGGGATAAAAAGTATCCTATGTTTCCTTTCCCGAGACTCAATGTTCCTCCATACCAAATTTCAGCAAAATCGGTTCAGCGGTTTGAGCGTGAAGAGGTAACAAACAGACAGACAAACTCACTTTTGTATTAACAATATTATATACCATTTAAAAAACTATTAAAGCGTACAGGTAGGAATGTTATTTCGGTAGGTACATACAATAATATACACTTTGATTTGTTTGAATCTTAAATCCCGCAGTTGATTGCAATATAATATTATAGTGAAAAACTGAAATTCGAAATACATTTTATGCAAGTCACTTAAAACGAGAACATGACCAATCATTGCATCAAAAGTGTAACCCTCAAACAAAAATATTACAATCCCTTCAAGGGTCATTGAGATGAAAGTAAGCTCGAGACGGCTTAAGTGAATTTTTCCGCGACAAAACCTTAATATTCATTACTTCCATGAACTTTTCAGCGTTGTAAATCCAGCTCTTGAGAAATATGGCGAGAGAGCGTCGAGACTCTCATCTCGTAGACACCTTGCTCTCAAGGTCAAGGGTGTTCGATATTCAAACTTGACCTTGCGATAACGGCTTATGATAAACGTCACAGATAACATCTTATTGTCAGTGCAAGGTCTCCGATCTTAAAGTTTAAGGTTTCAGATAAGTTTTAAGTGTGCTAATACTTGTGTTGTATCCATACTAATATTGTTATAAATGCGAAAGACTGTCCGTCTGTATGTCAGTCAGTCTGTCTGTTACATTTTCACGATTAAGCCACTAACACACACATACAAGTTATAACTGATCTTTAACCGACTTACAAAAAGGAGGAGGTTATATGTTCGGCTGTGGACATATTTTTTTTTATTTGTGTATGTTCAACGATTACTCCACCGTTTGTGAACCGATTTTTGTTGTTTAGTATGAAGATACTTTGAGTCTAGGCAAAGAACATTGGATAGTTTTTATCCCAGAAAAATATACGGCTCCCGCACAATAAACAAATTTCGGCGTAAAGGAGTTGCTTGTCATCTAGTCTATATATATAAAAGAAAGTCGTGTTAGTTACACCACTTATAACTCAAGAACGGCAGAACAGATTTGGCTGAAAATTGGTAGGGAGGTAGCTTAGAGCCAGGAGACGGACATAGGATACTTTTTATCCTGTTCGACAGCGTTCCTGTGTGACTTGACATGAAACGTCAGTCACTATAAAACGTGGTATAACAAAAAAGAATCAGACTTGGAATAACAAAACGAAAATGACAGCTATGTAATTGACGTAAAATGACAGCTATGTAATGACGTATGGATGACAATTTGATATTTGTAAGAAATCAATATTAAAACTATTTCTATTAAATAAATAATTAACAAGTGGATTGAAGTGAAGTGAAGTTTAATTAATAATGCCGCGACCAAGACGATCGAATCTTTCCCGACAAAGCCGTAATGCAAGAAGAATACAAAATACTGCAAATGAAAGGACTGAAGAAGAACAAGAAATTGCACGTGAACAGCGCCGCAATAGTATGGCTCGACTTCGTGCTTCTCAATCACGAGAGCAAAGTGAAGCAGCACGTGAAACAGCTCGGTTGGCAATGCAGAATCGTCGAGCGAACAACAGAAGTCAACAAATAGATAATTTGGGAATTGGGAAGGGAATAGTTGAGGGTAGGGAAGGGAATAGGGTAGGGGTAAGGGGATTGGGCCTCCGGTAAACTCACTCACTCGGCGAAACACAGCGCAAGCGCTGTTTCACGCCGGTTTTCTGTGAGTTTACTATGATGATAACTATGATTTTCACCTAAACCATTTAATCTATTTTGATGAAATTTGGCACGGAGCTATACTCATTTTAATCATGGTTAAATCGTCAAGACAGGACAACGTCTGTCGGGTCAGCTAGTATTATAATAATTGTTGATGAAAATTACATGTAAACTAAGAAAATTCGCTTTAATAACGCGCTCACATGTTAATCGAATTTTATATCTTTAAACGAGCAATTCTTGTATATATATATATATATATATATATATATATATATATATATATATATATATAATTGGAATCTCGGAATCGGCTCCAACGATTTTCATAAAATTTAGTATATAGGGGGTTTCGGGGACGATAAATCGATTTAGCTAGGAATCATTTTTAGAAAATGTCATTTTCATCGAATACCGAGCAAAGCTCGGTCAAATAGCTAGTTTACTATAATATTATACGGATTGCTGGGTTCAGGTGCTGTTTCAGCAATGTATCAATGTAAACATGACCAGCATCCAGATTCCAGTACATATTATGAATGTAAACAAGAGCAAACGGGTCACCTGATGGAAAGCAACTTCCGTCACCTATGGACACTCGCAGCATCAGAAGAGCTGCAGGTGCGTTGCCATCCTTTTAAGAGGGAATAGGGGAGGGTAGGGAAGGGAATAGGGCAGGTGATTGGGCCTCCGGTAAACTCACTTACTCGGCGAAACACAGCGCAAGCGCTGTTTCACGACGGTTTTCTGTGAGAACGTGGTATTTCTCCGGTCGACCCGGCCTATTCGTGCCAAAGCATGGCTCTTCCACGTCAAGAATGTCCCAGTCTAGAGTGCTGTCGCTATGTCAATTTTATTTTATTTATATATACTATCAGATAAATTGATTCATAGGGAGATTGCGGACCTATGTATTTTGGTTGGGTTATGTGAAGCCCATCCAACAAAAATCATGAGTAGGTAATATCAAGATGTAACGCTAAGTACTCACATACGGTTTTACTCGATCGAGCAATCACGTCGAGCAAAACCCGCGGCTTGGGCTTTCGTCCAGATATTTAGGATAACTCTATCGAGTAAGCTCGCCGTTCAGTTACATCGAACCGTTCGAGCCAAAAGATGTCTGTTCAACTAAGGAGAAGGTCGACTCGCGTCACTCAAAGTCACGTCCACACGCTTGAGTAAAGCTCGATGGCTTGCGTCGAGTAAGTTCAAAGGAAACATCGAGCCGGCTCGATGCGAGCCTTCGAGCTGTGAGTTTTGCGGTCCACACTGTGGAGTAAAACTATACTTTTTGCTCGATTTGGAGTAAAACTATCGAGTAGAACCGTATGTGAGTACTAAGCATTACTCTTGATTTATGTACCTGAATGATTTTGTAGTATTAGTACTTACTACAAGATCATTCAGGCATCTACCTGAAAAGTATCCGACTACTATATCGATGAAATAGTGGAAATAAGAATAATTCATATTTTTATTATAAAAATAAAAAGCTGCAAGTCAGTCAGAAAACGAACAACAGACAGACATACAGCTTAGACCGCTAAACCGATTTTGAAAATAGATAATTATAAATATTTTTTTTTAAATTTTCATGTCAAGTCGACCAAATAGCGCTGCTTAAAAACCAATTTCTCTGATCTGCATAGAAATCAATGTTTGTGATAGTACTCTTATAAAAATAGGTTTAATTTTAAGGATAATTTAAGTTTCATTAAATTGCAACAAAGACTCTTAGAACGATTCAAAGAATCCAATGTTATTGAAAATAACATGTTTATTTCGCGGAGATTGTTTTTGTCTATTAATACCGCTATTCTGGGTCGGTGTATAAATTGTTGTAAAAATAGATTAACAAAAAGGTTTGCCGATAAGGCGATCGACCGTTAGAACATTATAAAATATGATTTGAATGATCGTAGTAGGTTACTTCATTTACGTAATTTTATAAAAAACTTGACACCGTAGATATACTGTAATATTTTCCGCCTAATAAAGTTTATTACATGTTTTGTAAGTGCCTGTTGAATTCTAAATATATTTATTAAAATATTTGGACTTTAATTAATGTTAAAGAAAATCGTAGAATAAAATAAACATGGGATAAGCACTATCCCACATTTTTTTTATGAAATAAGGGGGAAAATGAGCAAACGGGTCACCTGATGGAAAGCAACTACCGTCATCCATGGGCACTCGCAACATCAGAAGAGCTGCAGGTGCGTTGCTGGATTATTTATATCTATTATCAAAATCGATTTAGCGGTCTAAGCTGTCTGTCTGTCTGCTGTCCGTTAACTGACCGACTGGCAGCTTTTTATTTTTATAATAAAAATATGAGGAATTATTTTTATTTCCACTATTTCATCGATATAGTAGTCGGCAACTTATCAGGTAGATGCCTGTATGATCTTGTAGTAAGTACTAGAATATTTTCGTAAGAATAAAATATATAAATCCAAAAACGTTCAACATTCACAATTTTTTTACCACCTATATAAACCTCATCATATACCATAAAGTTAATATACCTATATTAACTTTATGTCATATACATTAACCCTTATTTCCAAGTCATTAAATAATAGCTTGTTATGACGTTTTAAAAGCAAATACTTAGCTCGTCCAATTAGTATATAGAGGCTTTGTTCGTGGCCTCCGTAGATACTGCGCCTGCATGAGGGTCAGTTAACACTGCAACGTGACAAGGCGATGCATTTTTAAAACATGAGCCATTTGAAACTGAACTTTATTTACTAAAAAAGAAAGTGCACACTATCCATCGTTCCACGCGAAGAATATACCATCCTCATCAGTTATCACCTTGATGAGTGGCAGTCTTCCACCTTGCGTTGTTCGCGTAACTTTCTGCCGCGCACTGTTAAAATCTGGAATGAACTGTCACTAGCTAGTATTTCCGGACCAATACAACCTGCAAACCTTCAAGAAGAAAGCGTATTACCTCTTAAAAGGCCAGCAACGCATACAATATAACGCGACGTAATTTCAGCATGGTGTGGAATAACCTAAAGCGCGACGGAATCATGCTGAACTTCCGCCGCGGAACTTCGGCATGGTGTGTTTAGACACTTAGCGTGAAAAGGTAACAGACAAACAGACAGATGCTGTACTGCAGTTGTACAATATACAGCTTTCGAAGTTACATTTTTTTTTATGAAATAAGGGGGCAAACGAGCAAACGGGTCACCTGATGGAAAGCAACATCCGTCGCCCATGGACACTCGCAGCATCAGAAGAGCTGCAGGTGCGTTGCCGGCCTTTTAAGAGCGAATAGGATAATCGGGGAGGGTAGGGATGGGAAGGGAAGGGAATTGGGGATGATAGGGAAGGGAATTGGGCCTCCGGTAAACTCAATCACTCGGCGAAACATAGCGCAAGAGCTGTTTCACGCCGGTTTTCTGTGAGAACGTGGTATTTCTCCGGTCGAGCCAGCCCATTCATGCCGAAGCATGGCTCTCCCACGTATAAAGCATGCATCTTATGGCAAAATTTATAAAGTTCAATTTTAATAACCTCGTTTTTAAATGGTTTACTTTTAAAAGCAATTGTCATTAACGTATGTTTACGCGAAACATCACTATAAATAAACACATAAAACAATCACGGACAAACATTTAAAAGCAATTATGAACTTTCATGTTTTTGTTTCACTGAATTTCGTAGATAGATTCGTAGATCGATCATATTTATTATATTTAGATCATAAAGTTAATATACCTAGCAGAAATAGAGCAACAATCTCGAGCTGTAAAACGACACCGAAATTGGTTTACATCTGTGTGTAAAAATATGTGTACGTATACACTTACACAAGCATGATTGAACATGAATTCTATTAAATTGTCAACGTGCCGACAAGTGCTGACTGGTCGTCAAAAAAGAGTTCTTCTATTTTTATCACGCAGTGTTACTGATAGTGACATCTTGCTTGCTCAGGCCATTTTTTCTGTATTCCGCTAGGTATATTAACTTTATGATTTAGACAATGAAATCTGCTACAATTTAACTAAAACTTTTTTGCTTCAAACGTACTTACTACATAGGAACCTTATATTTTACACGACTTCCTATTTCCTATGTTGTATATTATAAGTTTATCTTTGCCTTTTTCGTGTTTCAGTGTGTAAGCTGTGATATTTTCAGTTCTCAAAGACTGTATTTGCTAGATTTTAAGTCAGTCGTTTCGTTAGTATTTAGTGGAACTGTTTATTTAACTAATAACTGCACGCGAGCTGCTAGGTAACCACTAAAATCAATAATGGAACGAATAAAACTATTTTCATTATTTTTCGTAGCACGAGCTACGGCGTAGCGGCGTAGCACCGTAGAGCCTCTACGACCTTCTACGAAATTTAGTTTGACTACTGATAATATTTTATGGAGTCGTTAACGACATGATTTAATAAATTTTGCACCTAATTTGAATAATCATTTCTAATTTATAACTGTTATTATTAGTAATCACTAATCAGTAAGAGTGTCCGTGGCCTAATGGGTAGACCTTCGGTTCGCACTCCTAGAGAGTGCAGGTTCGAACCCGGGTGGAGGCGTGTACCTATGAGACATTTTCTGATCTCAAGTACATAATACGGACGCTCGTACGGTGAAGGAAAACATCGTGAGGAAACCCGCACATAGTTGGTCCCAGACGTATTGACTAGTTCTTTCCTCTGGACTAGGCCGACTATGATGCGAGAATGCCGTATGCGCTCGGGCAACCATACGGACATTTAAAAATCTTGTCCCAGGCACTACAATATTTGAGGAGTGGTTACTTCGCTTAAAAATATATATAATAATCATCCACAACGGATGTAAAGGCCTAGTTTTTAATCAGTAACTCATAATTTATTGTATTGCCGTATCAGCTAGTATCCTTTTTATATTTTTTACGACTTGAATCGGATCATCGGAAAATCGGATTAAGATCAGCCAATCATTAATCAAAGAACGTCTAAGATCCTCCAAGCCTTTTTTATAAATTAATAATAATATATATTTCATTCTAGTAGTCTAGATTTGAGACTTATTATTTCCAACGTTTAAACGTAAAATGTTTGCTTTCCAACTTTCACATGACATTGCTCGTATCTAATCTTGTATATATATATAAAACTCAAAGGTGACTGACTGACATGGTGATATATCAACGCACAGCCCAAACCATTGGACGGATCGGGCTGAAATTTTGCATGCAGATAGATGTTATGATGTAGGCATCCGCTAAGAAAGGATTTTGATAAATTCCAACCCCAAGGGGTTAAAATAGGGGATGAAAGTTTGTATGTAATAATACTTCTTAACGCGAGCGAAGCCGCGGGCAAAAGCTCGTTATATTATAAATTGCTTTGATTAAACAAAATAATCAATTTAATTATAGGTAATTTGCGGTTATTAAAATGCGATGTGTCAATGACAATTGTAATTTATAAATTATAATAATCTAAAAGCCTGTAGATTTCATAAAGGTATTATAATGTTTAATTAGCTTTTATCATTCGGCTAAAATGATAATAGTTTGAATTAGATGTAATTAATTATATCATTCAATGGTAAGTGATTAATTGTATAATTTTACTGAAATTTATTTACCAGATCTTTTACAAATATTTGGGGGTAATATATTAATAATATTATACAATATACGTCATGTTAATATAAAAGCAAGTTTACTTTTCTTTTTTTTTCTTTTTCCTATTTAAAAAGCAGTTCTTTACAAAAGTACTCTTATGTAAGCCATACACGCTACGGTCTACCGGAGAGGTCACCTGTGCAGTGTGCAGCCTACCTAGCATACGCCAACGAGATATCTCACTCTACATGTTTTTTCGATGTTTGATGGTTTGTCTCTTCATCTCTATTCACCCTTTTTTTTTTTGAGGAGGGGAAATGCATTACGCATCCCCCGCCCCCTCGGGGGAAGGGGCAGGGGTATGTCGGACTCCCTCAGCAGAGGTTTACCGACTAAAACCCCCCCATGCCCTCGTCAGCGCTACACGTGAAGAAGCGGGATCGCAGTGCATTCACCGCGTCCTCCACAGCGCTTGCCGCTTCCGGCACCTCTTCGTCATCTCTAATCACCCTAGCATGACAAACATTTTTTCTCGCGTAGATCTATCATCGAAATAACACATTTTTATAGAGTTTGGTCGAGATAAAGTCGAGATTTTGACATTATGAGACGAGTAACTACTCGTCTCATAATGTCAAAATTTAATTATCTCGAGAGTGAGATATCTCGTTGGCGTATGCTAGGTAGGCAGGTATGCCTGCGCGGCGGGGCTAAAATGGTCGCTTTGAAGAATCATATTATGAATCATTCTTTTTAAATCGCAAAATGCAAGTCTGCTCGCAATTCATATTTACTTCTTCGTACTAATTTGACATTTGTCAGTTTGACAGTTTTGACAATTCATTTGCTGAATTGATTGAGAGGAATTGCTACATGTGACCATTTTAGCCCCGCAGGTGTCAGTCGAAAGAGTTGATTTTCGATTTTGCGCCGGTCGACTGCGCAGGTTCAAAAAACTGCACAGGTGTATTCTCACCCACGTTCCGGTCTGCCTGCACAGGTGGACCTCTCCGGTAGACCGAAGCGTATATGGCAGGCATTAGCGTCTTCGTATAAAAAACAACTTTTTAATCGCTTGTTCTTGGTTAATTATTCAGATCCTAATACAGTTTTAGACTATCGTCTAGTGATTCGAGGAAAGGGTTTCTATTTCAGAATGTATACATAGAGAATTCTAACAGCTAGTTCGCAGTCTGACTTAACCATGATCAAACTAACAAATTTAACCCTAAATTGGTTATTTTAACGATTCAACCCCAACGATTAGCTACGACCTTTCAAGGACAAACCAAGATTTTAAACTAAATAACCCTAACCGTGTCAGATTTTAACATTTTTTTGAGTTTTTAACTACTTCTTTTAATATTACAATTTGTTATTATAATGTTATCAGAGGTTAACGACCTTTTTCAATGTTGTATACTAGTTTTCAACCGACTTCCAAAAAGGAGAAGGTTATATTATGTTCGGCTGTGGATATTTTTACCGGTTTCGTTTTATTATAACAATTTTGTTAAATGTAAATGAATATTTTCGAAGATACTATTACAGATTTAAAAATTGCGGGACGTAGCTTTTGCGGCGGTACCGGTCAGTTAAGTAATGAATATAAATCAAAAGTACTGAATCGACTTTAAATTTTAATATTTTTTTCAGTGAGTGACATTGGCTATATATTTTATAGTCGTGCGAAGCCGGGGCGGGTTTCTAGTTTAGTATAAATGAACACATGGAGTTTCGGAGTGTTGTCACTCTACATCTAGTAAAGCTTATCTTGAGGACCCCTGTACCCAGACTACACTTACTCATATAATACACATCCATATGTCTATACTAATATTATAAATGCGAAATTGTGTCTGTCTGTCTTTCTGTTACCTCTTCACGCCCAAACCGCTGAACCGCTTTTGCTGAAATTTGGCATGGAGATACTTTGAGCCCCGCGAAAGGACATAAGATCAACGTGGGAGAGCTATGATTCGGCACGAATGGGCCGGCTCGACCGGAGAAATACCACGTTCTCAGAGAAAACCGGCGTGAAACGGCGCTTGCGCTGTGTATCGCCGAGTGAGTGAGTTTACCGGAGGCCCAATCCCCTACCCTATTCCCTTTCCTATTCCCTGCCCTTCCCTTCCCTCCCCTATACCCCTCCCTTCCCTACCCTACCATATTATCCTACCTACATACTGACCATATGCAGCTCTTCTGATGCTGCGAGTGTCCATGGGCGACGGAAGTTGCTTTCCATCAGGTGACCCGTTAGCTCGTTTGCCCCCTTATTTCATTAAAAAAAAAGATACTTGTTGTCCCAGAAAAATGTACGGTTCCTGCTCGATAAACGAGTTTTGACGCAACGGAGCGGGCATCATCTAGTAGTAAATATTTGTGTAATGATATTAATTTAGAGTGGCGCGGGTTGCCCAAGGGTCATCAGTTATTCCATTAAAGTTTTACGCTTTTCGGAACTGCATTAGACTGACGTTTTGTGCTTTGGTAATTGCTTTTCTTGGAGGTGCATTTTTATATGTTTAAAAGTAGTTAAAATACATAGTACGTGCTTCCATCAGGCCAGGTTACTCCTATAGGTTATGTTTATTTAGTAAAATATCTTAAAACTTATTTGCATAATAATATCTTGTGACTTGCGTCGTAAAAAGCTGCTTATTAAGTGATATGACGTAGCTTTTAATCGCGTATTTAAATCTGTCCAATCCATACAAATTTATGCCGCGCCGCGCCTCACCTCGCCTCGTCGCGTTGCGGTCTAAATCAACCCTTAGGGTTGATTCGGACCGCAACGCGACGCGTAGATGCATTTCTAAATTTGTATGGATTTGACAGACTTTAATTGCGTCAAACGTCTTGCGAATCTGTCAAATCCATAATAATTTAGAAATGCATCTACGCGTCACGTTGCGGTCTGAATCAACCCTAAGGGTCAATTCAGACCGCAACATGACGCGTAGATGCATTTCTGTATGGATTTGACAGATTTGCAAGACGTCTCACGCAATTGAAATCTGTCAATTCAGTACAAATTTAGAAATGCATCTACGCGTCGCGTTGCGGTCCGAATCGACCCTAACGCATCGAAAATGACAATCTATGTCATAAAATCTTCGATCATCTTTTTATTTGCGGAACAAATTTTTGCGTCAAAGAATTTGCAATATTTAGTAAAATTACCATATCAGTATGAAACGAATTATAAGCTTTTGTTAATCACATCACAAATTCGTAACATGGAAAATGCACACGAAGCATTTGAGTTATCTCTAAATCAGCAAAGTTGGTTGCTAGGCAACGAAATTCTAGAAATTCTAGATAGTTCGATGTTGCGTGATTCAGAACCGGGAATAATTAACGACTGTTTCACGAATGTGGACCTTAATTAAATAGCATTAGAAGTTAAATTTGTTCGTAGATTCAGTTTAATAGGTAACTGATATTCACAATGTAATGTCGATGCTTCATGAAAATTGAAATACCTTGTTTTAGATACGTGTGAGAATAAGTGTGTTTAATTTTACCTTGGTTCATAGACATTCGTTTTTTGGCTGATTGAAGACAGTGATGTTAAATGCCATACATTATTTTTTGTGTTATTTCACTTTCAAAACTACGTAAGTATCTATCTAAGTATATACGCGAATACACGAGTGAAAAACTCTGTAACCCTTTTTACGAAATATGCGGAAATGTAGGAGCATGAACATTCGCACAGTTGTAGTTTATATGGAGAAGGAGTGCATCGAGACAATATTGTTTTAAAATTATGCTGTTATCATACATTACTTTAATAAATAAAACAATACACACACTACAATGCGCACACTACCATGTTTTGAGTGACAAGCCTATATATTATACTCCTTTGTTTATGGTTGAAGCCTGTTAGCAAATTAAAAATGGATTGTTGTTTTTTTTTTATTAAATCTGAAATATTTAAGTCTTGTTTCTATTTTTTCTAATAATAAAAACTAACATATCGGAAAAACATGCGGTTAGCGCAACCAAAAACCAGAAATGCAACATATAGCAAAACCACACGTAACATATTCGCTTTGCGGCCCCGAAACACGCTATAAATTGATCAGGAATATTAATTATTTAGCTATTGGCAACCCTAATTAATATAACGTAATTATTCAAACATCTATACAGTTTGAACTGGGAAAACAATTTTGGATTTTGATGCATTCGTTATATTTGATTATTAATTATTATTATCAACATGAAAACTATAGTTAAAATAAGAAGATGAGGCACCAGTGGTCAATGACCAGTTTTTTGACAGTCAATAAAATGGCTGTCGCATTTAATCACTGCTTAAAACATCACTGAACTTAAAACCTACTTGACGTAAGGAACAACATTTCTCCGGCATATCAATTTTGTATTAATATTTAAGAAGAATGCTTTATTTTGTTACATAAAATATACGCTTAACCTTAATGAGAATTGGCACATATATTTTCTGTATCACTTAATTTATCTTTATAACACTTTTGCCATATTTTATAATACTTTCTTAATATAATAATAAAGCAAGTTGCTTTATTCTTATTATAAATCTAAGTTTGAAATAATAAAAGTACTTTTGTCGTAAATATCTCTATAATGACGTGTACACTGCATAATAATTATGTAATAACTTTTCACATAAAAGGCGAAATGTCAACGCTTTTACGGAGATTTTATTATAAGTTGTGCGTCGTGCCTAGGTTTCCACTGTGGAGCTTATAGGGTTGACACTAATAAAATAATTTCACATGAATTATATACTCATTTAAATATTATCTTATGCTGCATATTATACATTGACACAGAACTTTGTTAGTCGTGGGGAAAACTTAGGACTTTTAAGGACTTAGGACTTTTTATTTTTAATTTAATTAATTCTTAATGGACGGATTTTCTATTTACGTTCCATGGCTCTTATAATTATAAAATTAAACCCTAACGATAATATATGTATTTTTTTGTCGCAAAAACTTTGATTAAAATGGGCATAAAATACCTGCAATTTATAAGCAAGTGTACCCTAATTTTTCAGGAGCACAATGTAAATATGGCAACGTTGACAACCCTGTCCGTTTACTAGTATTTTCATTAGAATAGGTTTCAACGGAGCCGGCTAGCTCGCTAACTAGTTTGCACCTCATTAAAATATCACTCTGGCTTACTACCTACGTAATCTTTTTGTACAAACGCCTTATTTAAAAACGCTTTTATAGTTTTTTGTATGTGAACATTTAGAGTAAGTATATTGTTCGTAGCCTTTATTCCTAAATTCAATTTCTTGCTAGGCCTTGTTGATACTTAGGTCACAGATTACTAAATATTTACTACCTTAGGTCTAAGAGAGGGGAGCCGTGATGCGCGAGGTGTTCCTGCGCATCGATGCCTCCGAGTAGCGGGGTGGTGTCGGGTCTGTAGATGATCGCTGGTAGTTGCGGTAGGTTATATCGTACCCGCAACCTCTGCCTTTAGCGATGAGGGTAGACTACAGGAGGCCCACATACCCCGGCCGATATCCCCAATTTGCCGGGGATGCGTAAAGCATTTCCCCATGTAAAAAAAAGTCTAAGAGAGGGATTACTCGTATGGGCAAAACGTACCTTGCATTTTGGTCTTTCCCGCTAATTTTTTTTCTTGCGATTAAATATTTAACTCTTCAAGATTTATGTCAGGGGTTCCCAAACTTATTTTGTCTACCACACACTACGTCACATTGAGAAAAAAAATTTTTGGCGCCCCCGCGGCCCCGTTGTTTCACCTGCTTTTCAATTAAAGCCCCCATTTTTTTCTGGTTCCCACACCTGGCCATCCCAGGCCTTTAGCGCCCACAAGGGGGCGTTATCGCCCACTTTGGGAAAGAATGAATTATGTTATGTTGTGTCCTGTAAATCAAATATTATAATATAATAACTGACTAGGTACTTAAAAACATACTCCCAAAGAACCTTTCAAACATTTGCGTCTCAGACTTTAAGGGTCAATTCAGACCAACGATGACGTTTCAGATGAGATTTAATGCGACGCGTAGATGCATTAATTCTAAATTTGTACTGCCCCCCTAGACAAGTGGCAAAACGCTAACGCTAGCGCTAACGCTAACGCTACAAAATGTATGGATTTGACATTAGTATTCGCTAGCGAAGCGATGACTTATGTCAAATCGCATACATTTTGTAGCGTTAGCGTTAGCGTTTTGCCACTTGTCTAAGGGGGCTGAATTGACAGATTTCGTGAGCGTGAGACGTCCTGCAATTTGCAAATCTGTCAAATGCATACAAATTCAGGAATGCATCTACGCGTCGCGTTGGGGTTTGAATTGACCCTAGTTGTAAAAATAGTCTCTTCTATAATTATTCTTCCCTATCTTCGGATAATAGTATCACTTTTGTAGACTTCTTTAGACGAGCCAGTTCACATTTTTCTGTAGACTTCTGTAGATTCTTAACCCTTTCGCGCGTTGACCCTAAGTCTTATGACATTACTCAGTATTGGCTGAGTAATTTTATAATTAACCCAATGTTTATTGTATATCTACGCGTCGCGTTGGGGTTTGAATTGACCCTTAGTCGTGAAAATAGTCTCCTCTATAGTAATTATTTTTCCCTATCTTCTGATAATGGTATCACTTTTGTAGACCTCTTTAAACTAGTCACTTCACATTCTTTTGTAGAGTTTTGTAGACCCTTAACCCTATCGATGTTGCAGGTGTAGGGTAGAGGCACGGATGCGGTGGAGCGGGGGCCCGCTCCGGCCCGCATGAGGCGCGCCGGCTGAGCGCGGTGCATGTACGCGGCGGCGGGCGGCGCGTCGCTCGCGGGCCGTAAGGTAAACAAACAAAATGGCCGCTTGCGCACCAATGACGTGAACCGCAATAAAATACAGTCAGGCAGAAAAGAGTAAAAATTGAAAATAATATCCATACAAAATTGGCGCCAATCAATTTACGTAAAAAGTTAATAATGTCAAAAATGAATCGGATTTGACTTGCAATGCATTATGTCAAATTTTTTGACGTCTAACTCGCTATCGATAGTAGCTAATGCAGTAAACAATTAACTCTGCTGTCGATCGAAAATTTCGATTTCGATTCTAAACAAAAATATCACCCTGTCGTTTAATGCGTAAGGCAGTTCTGTCAGACGCTTTATTGCGGTTCGCGTTGTGTTGGTGTGTAAGCAGCCTTACGTAAGAAAAACATAATATGAAGAAATACGGCAGGTTGGAGAGAACAGTGAAGTTTATGAGATCGATTTGACCTCACACGAACGCAATAGTTTTTGAGTAAAAACACAACAAAAATCATGAAATGGATGACTCAAGCATAAAAAGTCAACTCTTACGTTATGAATAAGCAACGTAAAAGCTTATGCCTGAAAGCATAAACTATTGTAATACCATTGTCTAAACTCAAAATTCTATTTTCCTACAGTAACGATGAAATATGATGCAGCATTGTGTTGACGGATGATTTTCCTAGAACAATAGGTACAATACAGTGACACCGGACTTTATTGTGTCCGATGGTGCATTTCCTGGAAACTGTTCAAACTAGATTTACCACGTGACATGAGCTTGACAAACGTCAGTGACAAATAATACTGTCGCAAGGCCGTTGTGTTTGCGACTGTACTTGTTGTATGAAGTACAGTCGTGATACAACAGTGTTCATTTTTTTCGTATATTGAATGTTTAGTTGATAAAGTCACGTAGAAAAGTGTATATGAATAAATATTTTAACTTGGGTTATTTTTTTTAATTGCGTTCTTGTGAGTGACAAATCGATTAATTGTCTTACTGTATTTGACTGTCTGTGATGAAAGTCTAGGAAAGTATAGTATCACAGAGCACAATATTAGTATTAGAACTAATGTTGTTCACAGAGTTTAAAGTTTTGTAGTGATAGATAGCGTGTACTTTACTATTTGCTTCGAAAATTACTTCTAGTCTAGTAAATACTATTTAGTAGTGCAGTTTCACATGCTTACATTTTAGATTTTGAAAAATTACTTTTATTACAGTATTCAGATTTCAAGTTTTAGAGTCAGCATGTGTTTTATAAGTAGCTACAGTCACACGCATTATATCATGAAATTATAAGCGATCAACGTTTAAACATGTTCTTGCAAGTCAGTGTTGCCAGAAGTTCACGTCATTTTCTTACGCAACTACCTAGTCTTAGTGTCTAAACACACTATGCCGAAGTTCCGCGGCGGAATTTCCACATGATTCCGTCGCGTTCCGTCCGTATATTGTATGCGTTTGACACTGCGGATGTAACCACGCGGAATTTCCGCCGCGTAACTTCGCCCTAGTGTGTTTAGACACTTAGATCTCAATCTTGTCGAGAATATTATGATTTTTTTATCGTGACTGGAACTAGATCATTTTGAAAAAGACTTTACCCACTCAATACAGCTTGCTACGCTGCGAGTTGAGTTGGAGGCCAATCGGTGTAATAGACTACTTTAGTCGCTTTTACGTAAGACATCGACGTAGCATTCTCACAGACTGACTTGCTAGTGTTCCTTTTATGAACCGGTGGTTGTGTAGGCGCGCCAACACGGCCGGCAGCCCGTGCCGCCGAGTCCCGGCCACAGCCCCGTCCACCCCGCGCCGACCGGCGTCCGCGCATACTCCTGCCAGCACTGGGAGTCCCGCCTCCTCGCCCCCCCGCGGCCCCCTTCTCTCTCCGAGCCGCAATCGCCATGCGATGTCGTCGAGGTACCGCTGTTGTGTCGATGTTGTCTGCTCGAACTAGATGGCGCTATCGTGCGCTGCTACAGCGGCGCCGCCATGTTCGAATAGACTAGAATAAGCATGATATTGTAACGACTTGATGTAATAAACACATGAAATTGTGACTGTGAAGTGTGATTTTTTTGGTTTTTTGAAGCAAATGAATTTTTTGATCGCATAAGGTGTGTAAAGTGCAATTTCATGTGTTTTATGAAGGTAATGTACCTGTGTTGTGTTTATGAAGTTAGTGTGTAAGTTGGGCTTTATAAGTTTGTTCGCAAATATAGTATTCGATGTACTGGTTTATTTCGATGTATACGTATGTAGGCTAGCATGACACAAGTGAGACTATGCGTTCGACGTCACGTTCGCGTTCCCGGTTTAACGTTTCGTGGTGCAGGAACAGTATACGATGCGCGTCGGGAGAGTGTCAGATCGTGCAGTGAACCAAGCGGGCCGGCCATGAGACAGGAACGCTTGTGCGAGAAGGTTCGGTGGCAGGTGTCGAAGAATCAGAGACTGCGCCTCGACGAACGGAACGAGACATAGCACGCCAGTCGACTCGCCAAATCCCGTTCGCTTCCAATAGTTTTTCTCGCACATATCACTATAAGGCATCTATCGATTCGATTAGCTGTAAAATTCAATTAGTGATTAATGTAATATAGCCTTTTCTCGTGCCTACAACTCGATTCTAAACGAACTATATACTGTGATCTATAGTGAGCGAATAGTTAGTTACGCTAGTGTATAGTGCGAGCGACCGGCGACTTGGACCGCGGTAAACACGGCCTCTAAGCTGGCAAGTATGCAGGCAGCTCTTATGATAAGAGCCAAATCGCGGGAGAGAAGAAAACAGCGCCTGAAGCGAGGACTGAAGTATGAACTGCCAAGTAATGTTGCCACAAAGGCGATCGCGCCCTTCCCTCGGTATCCGCCGACGTCGTGGGTACGTACCTAGCTGTAGTCAGTGTTGCATGCCGCTGTTTAGATTTCCTACTGTGCCGTCTCGTTTAGAATTGTTTTACCTCTAACATGGCCTTACGTCAATGGCATAACTTCAGCTTTCGTAGAACTTCTAACTAACACAACGGTTGTATCTGTTATGTTGTTCGTGCAGTTTTCAATTAGAAACCATAATGCTATTGATATAAGGATCGACACACACAGAAATCTCGAGGTAAATTAATTCTAAATGGACGATAATGTCTAACAAAACATTGTTTAGATAATGACTGTGTCTTTATTTGAGGTTCAGATATATTTATCGTATTGCAGAGAGGTTTAATTTATGTTTTTTTTTTCATTCAAACATTTCAAAGAAAATAATGCAATTTAAATAAATATGCTGGACCGTAATGCTGCTGAAAATTTTTATTGTTCTATATCGTGTCTGTGTCGCCTGGTAGGTCGACTGTCGAATGAATTAGAGCAATGTTTCTATAAGCCAATTAAAAAAAACCTTCAAAACAAATTGTTGCTATTTACTACTACAGAAGTGGTAACTTCACAGTTGAAATACGTAGTCAAAATATTACCAGTGAATTTATCTGTAGATACAGGTGGAGTATTTTAAAATAGGTAAGTACTTATTATAAAAAACAAGACAATATTTTAAACAAATCACTAGCCCCCCAAAATAAGTTTTTGACGGTTTTCAAACAAAACCTTAACAATAAACTTTCTTTTAAGTATTTTGGACCGATTATCCATTATATGGCACCTAATAATAAGCCTTTGTAAATTAGGCTCTATGTCAGTCATAGACCACAGCATAGATGAATAATTCCAATTCGACTCCAATTGCCCTAGGTCTTTACCTCGCCAGTACTCGAACTAGGTCACCTAATATCAACCTAATACCTATGCATTAATAAAACCTGTCAGCAACAATTTTTTGATCGAGGTAAAATATAGTCGTTAGTGAGAAAATTCTTGCTTGAAATTTTTATTGAAGTACATATAAAATAATAAAGCACCATGGTAAAAAGGTCGTATGCAGAAATAAGGATATTTTTTATCGTCTATACTCTATAAGTCTATAGGAAAGGGACCTTTTGGCCTATTTTTTTTTTATGAAATAAGGGGGCAAACGAGCAAACGGGTCACCTGATGGAAAGCAACTTCCGTCGCCCATGGACACTCGCAGCATCAGAAGAGCTGCAAGTGCGTTGCCGGCCTTTTAAGAGGGAATAGGGTAATACGGGAGGGTAGGGAAGGGAAGGGAAGGGAATAGTTGAGGGTAGGGAAGGGAATAGGGTAAGGGTTAGGGGATTGGGCCTCCGGTAAACTCACTCACTCGGCGAAACACAGCGCAAGCGCTGTTTCACGCCGGTTTTCCGTGAGAACGTGGTATTTATCCGGTCGAACCGGCCCATTCATGTCGAAGCATGGCTCACCCACGTATAGCATTGGACTGTTGGCCTATTGGACAAAATATTAAGTGCCAATATTATTCGATTGTCGTATTGTATTCCTGTATATTTTTTAGATTTCACAACGAATAGTGATGTTGATATACTCAATCCGTTCCTTTGATCTTTATATAATTCTAATATACTTATATAAAATTCTCGTGTCACGGTGTGCGTGGTTGAAATCCTCTGAAACGGCTCGACTGATTTTCGTGAATCTTAGGGAGATCGCAGACGACAGACTTTTGGGCTATGGGCTATATGGGCTAGGGTTGAGAATCGGACACCATCTACTTTTTATGTTGATAAGTGCATATTTTGTTGAATAAACGATAGTAAATTATTACAACTCGAGACTGACGGCGACCATTGTTTGTGCGACGGGATAGCGATGGACGTTGCCATGGTGCCATACTTATTTAGTCACTTCAATAAAATAATATGGGCGAAATACTATAATAGGGCAAAACAACTTTTGCCGGGACAGCTAGTAATAATCTATGCAATGTAATTTTATACTCGTAAGATTTGTGCTGTGAAAAAGCCTTATAAAAAATCTCTTATGTTGATGTCTGTTCGGCACGCACTTGAATCATTCCATTTCCCTTACCAATCTGGATCAAAAAATCGGCCAAGTGCGAGTTGGACTCGCGCACGAAGGGTTCCGCACCGTTATAAATTGAAAGTTGGAAAAAATTGTGTTTTTTGCATGGGAGTCCCCCTAAAATATTTATTTAATTTTATTATTAATTATTAAAAAACAAATATAATTCCGAAAAACCTACCCCTAAAGGGGTGGAATAAGGGTTGAAAGTTAGTATGAAAAACCTATTGATAAAGAATAAATAAATACGATAAAAAGAAATAAATTATCATTATTAATACAGTTTTTAATTCAACTCCAGTTAATTTATGTATTTTGTTTGAATCCTCCGCTCGCCAAATACGTTAAAATAATATAGTCGACGTGACCCAACGCCTCACCGTAGTTAGGCGTTGGTGCGTGCGTGCGTGCGGGCAGACACGTGAGGGCAGACGTCGTTGACGGTCGTTTCTATTTTCGCAATTTTGCTGTTGTATTTGTTTTTCAATGCGATACGACATATGTGTTTTGAGAATTGAGATTGTAGTCTATACTTATAAAATTACATGCCCTGACTGACTGACTGACTGACTGACTGATTCATCATCGCTGAGCAAAAACTGTTAAAGTTACAGCAACGAAACTTGGTGAGTAGGGTTGTTTTATTAAGTAGACACCCACTAAGGAAGGAATTGTGAAAATTTTACCCCGAAGGGGGTGAAATAGGGGTTGAAAGTTTGAATGAAAGTCCGTCATTTCTTTTTTAGACACCCACTAAGAAAGGAATTGTGAAAATTTTACCCCGAAGGGGGTGAAATAGGGGTTGAAAGTTTGAATGAAAGTCCATCATTTCTTAAGTTAGAAACATGAAAGTTTATTTTTGAGTTACTGATTAAAAATTAATGGATACGTATTTAAGCGTTTTTGGAAATTCTACCCCCAAGGGGGTGAAATTGGGGTTGAAACTTTGAATGAAAGTCCGTCATTTCTTGAGTTAGAAACATGAAACTTTATTTTTGTGCTACTGCTTAAAAATGAATGGATACGTATTTATGCGTTTCTGGTAATTCTACCCCCAAGGGGGTTAAATTCCGTCATTTCTTAAATATTAGAAACATGAAAGTTTATTGACGTTTGCGTTTGACGTTTGCTTAAATAGGGACCCGTTTTTACCCTTTGTATAAGGAACCACAAAAAGGGGAAAACTATCCATCTTTGTTATTAAGTAATATCTATGTTAACGCGGACGAAGTCGCGGGCAACAGCTAGTAACCTACAAAAATTCAAAATGAAGAGAAAATTTCAGAAGTCTAGCAAGGCTGTAAAGATTATGAATATACGACGCGGCGCTCGATCAAGCGCCGCTTTCAAAAATTATTTCTTTGCTAATTTTAATGTATTATACAATACCTACTACCATTTGGTGTAATACTATTGAGCAATGACTTAGGAGTAAGCGATAGCGCGATGTAGAGAACGCTCAGCGCCCTCTATTTTCGTACATATCAACTACAAGTAAGGCTGAATAAAATCGTATTCCAGAGGCAGAACAAATTCAAAGAACTAAAAGTTAACTACAGATGATATATTTTAAAATTTACAAAAATTCCATTCTTAGGGTGGGTTGCACCAACATACTTTAACTATATAACTGTAACTTTAACTACAGTGCAAAATGTCAAATAATCTGAACGGTAACCGCTCATACTTATATCTAAACTAGATGACGCACGCAACTCCGTTACGCCAAAATTCATTTATCGCGGCGGAACCGTACATTTTTCGGGGATAAAAAGTATTCTATGTCCATTCTTGGATCTCAAAATATCCCCATACTAGATTTCATCAAAATCGGTTCAGTGGTTGGGGCGTGAAGATGTAACAGACAGACAGGCAGTCAGACAGACGGATGGACAGACAGACAAACATACACACTTTGGCATTTATAATATTAGTATGGATTTTTTGTGAAAATTTACTATGTTTCACAGTGTTATATTTTTCTGTCGATTTTGCGGATAATTCAATTTTTTATACTCTCAATCCCATTACCTGTAGCTTTAATAAAAAAATAATGAACTTAGCAACAAAAAGTAGTAGAGATAAACATAAACTTGTTATACCTGACCAAATACTCAACATTTGTAGTAAAAATGCGTATTGTATGGCAGTTCGGATCTATAACAAATTACCTAACTGCTTCAAAGAACTGACTATAAAACAATATAAAAATAAACTATACATCTGGCTCCTTAACAAAATGTATTATTCAGTAAATGAATTTTTCGATGATAAAAATATTACGAGTATGAATGAGTTAATTTAAACAAAATTAATGTGTAACTTAAATGTTTCTAAAAAATATAAAATGCACCTGTCTATTGTAATGTAATAAATTAATAATTAATTATCGACATTTCTATTTCTATGTAATAAATCTTCTGACATTAACCTAATATGACTTAGTACTTTGTAGTTTGTAGTAATATTTGCACACTCATTGTAGTAGAATATGTGGAAAATGTAAAAACTAACACCTTATTGTACCATATTCCTAAGCAAATAAAATGATTTTGATTGATTGATTGATTAAACACAACAGACATCTGTCAATCTCTGTGATCAAAGTTAAGGTTAAAGTTAAGTTAACTATAACCATAACTTTGAACATAACTTTAACCACGCCGTGTCTGGTGCAACCCACTCTTATTAAATTAGATAACTGATAAGTAATGAAAATAGAAAATGTGGAATTAAAAATGTACACGTGTCGAGACTCCAAATCAATATAGACGCACAATTTGCGTTGCAATATAAAAATAAAATATAATTATTAATAATAATTAATAAAAGATGGCGTGTGAAGTTGTTATGTTAGTATTAAAATTTGAAAATTATTTATCAGAGTTCCGTATCGCTACAACTTACCTAAAAAAACATTTTACAACGTTGTACAATATCAATGTATAATTTCAAGTTTATAACTCAGTAAAGGCATGTCAATTCAGTTAAGTAGTATAATAATTTTAATCCATTTACGGCAGTTTCCAATATTCAATCTATCTCTGGTTTGACATACAACCGATCGCAGCTAACATTGAATTGACATAAAATATATGTCCCTAATATCTAATGTGAGCTATTCCTATCTCTAGTAGGGCAAAACCAGAGATAGATCAAATATTGGGAACGGCCGTTAGTTCCTAATGAACTAGGAAGTAATATTTTCATGTTACACTATATCGCTCTGCTAACATATCTCATAGCTCTTTGTTCCAGCTCGTATTTCAACGCTATTGTAACATACGACGACTTACGAGGTACAAGTAGTTGCATACTCATATTTTATCCTGTCTTGTTAAGGTGAAAGACACATACAATAATAACTAGCTATTTGACCGAGCTTTGCTGGCAATGTTATTTCTAAAAATGATTCCTAGCTAGATTGATTTATCGCCTCCGAAACCCCCTATATACTAAATTTCATGAAAATCGATGGAGCCGATGCTCGTTTAAAGATATAAGATAAGCTAGATGACGCCCGCAACTCCGTTGCGTCAAAATTCGTTTATCGCGCGGGAACCGTACATTTTTACGATAAAAAGTATCCCATGTCCTTTCTCGGGACTCAAAGTATTTCCATACCTAACAAAATCGGTTCATCGGTTTGGGCGTGAAGAGGCGTGACAGACAGATAGACATACAGACATATACACTTTCGCATTTATAATATATACTAATATTATAAATGCGAAAGTGTATCTGTCTGTATGTCTGGCTATGGCTGTCTGTATGTATGGATATGGAAGTAATGGATACTTACTGGATCGGAAAAATTGTAATCGAATATCCGCATAATTTGGTTATCTCGATTCTCGCTAATGTCAACAGTAGCGATTGCAGCTGCAATGTATGCAATTAGTCCGCGATTTCCATTTCACCGGTCCCGACTCCAGGCAAATATTTTACTCAAACATCGACGTTAAAGGAGGTCCCAGAATATTCGTGTGCTAGTTAGACTTGACTTATGTAAGACTAGCTTTATTCAACGGCTACGCACGCGTAAAAATAACATTCTTGGAATACCAATCTTGATTTCCTATTTAAACCCTTTAGGTGTAGAGTTTTTAAAAATTTATTAGGACGTTCATAATAATTTTATAAACTTCCAACCGACGTTTAACCCCTTGAGGCGGATTTTCGTAAAATAGAGCTGTTCAGTGAATTTTAATTTATAATAATAATAATAATAAAAATCTTTATTGCACACCAAAATACAGACACAATATGAAAGATACATTAATAAATATGTTACTTGTTGATGTACAAAGTGTGTACTTATTGCTACTAAGCAATCTCTACAAAAAATCCTAAAGTTAATTATTATTATTATTTATTGTTATTATTACATTAACATACAGTTTTTAGGAAATTTATTTTATACCACATCCTATGGGATTTGCGGACTGTATGAATATCCCTCAGGGTACATTTAATCTTCCCTGCAGGTACTAAATCGCATTTAAATCCTTGGCGTAAAGTATAGCTTGCCACAAAAAACCACATTAAGTATTAACTCAGAATTTATTAAAGTTAATTAAAAACTGGGTTACAACTGTTTTGTAGCTATCATTAAAATTCATATAAAAGGTTTTACGGCATTATACTGTAAGCTTAGACCATGCCACCATATGGCTTAGCGACAGCCAGACTTAATTTTATAAAAGTTGAAAGTTTGCCTGTTTATGACCCCTATATTGGTAAGAAAGTTTCGGACGCGGTTACTTTAAGGTATCCAGTTCGGAAGGTCTGGTATTACCTTCGGTAAAATCTCATCTCTTACTGCCGGACATTTATGATAGTTGCTTTCCACTGCCAGACCACCTCAAAGTCCAAGTTTTTAGACCCTAATATTTTACCTCTAGAGCAGAGGTTCCCAAACTTATTTTGAGACCAAATTATGTAAGACATAATTTGTTCTCAATTAGTAAATTTGCGCCCCCCATGATTTCAATTTAAACGCATTTAGATAAAATAAATCTCAGCCCATGCATCGACACAACGCCTCAATTATTTTTCTGGGTCCCACACCGCCGCGCCTTTAGACCTCCAGCGCCCACAAGGGGGCACGTTATCGCCCACTTTGGGAAAGGCTGCTCTAGAGGTTACTTACATAAAAATTGCTGGTGACCTCGCGTTGTAGCCGCCAACCGCGCGCTCGGGGCGGACGCATATTACCAATTGAGCCTAAAGTTTTAACCCAGAATCGGGGTAAATAAGTTACCCATTTATGGTATCCCCGAAGCCCAGGTGTCGCTTATCCCCACCGCACTTGTAATCCCGCAATTAGAGCAGATTCAGCGCTCACACGGCTTCGATAACTTTCAGGTTTCCTAGATTAGGAATAACTAATGGTCTATTCCAATTGATTTTATTTACTGGAAGAGTATTATCGACTTAGTTAAGAGAAGATTTATTAAGAATTATAATATACTAGGACGTTGCGCCAAAATGCCTGTATCCTTTCCCGGGGCTGGGGCTGAAAGTTTCTCCACACCAAATTTCAGCAAAATTGATTCAGAAGTTCAAATTGGGCGTGAAGAGGTAAATGACGTGTAATAGTTATCCTTAAGTGTCGCCGAAATACGTTTTTTGTGCAGAAATCTTATTTTCAGGGTTAAAAACCGTTCTATATTTGTGTCAGGAACTTAAAATGTCACTATACCAAATTTTAGCAAAAACTGATCAGCGCCTCATGTGAGATGAGGGATGACCTACAAGCACATTTTCGCATTTAAAAAACTAGAATAATTGTTTAGATTCACCGTTTTATTGAATTATAACAGCATAAAATTGTTATATTAATTGCCTATTCTACTATTATTCTATTTATATAAGGTAAACATTTAGTATCTATTATAATATTTTGCATCGCAATACGAATTGGCCTTGAAAATTATATTTGGACACGTAGTACAGTCCCTAAGGCATATTTATGGAATAAACTGTATATAAATTATTTACCTTTTGTAAAAGGTTATTTAATAAAATTACAAGTATTGGTAAAAATACGTTTTAGTGTCAGTAGTGTAAGTGATGGTGCAAAGTAAGAAAGTAAATTTTTATATTATATAATTTAATACCTATTTAATTTGTTTAGGTCATCTAAGCTATTAGATATAAAACCAGTTTTTATTAGAATTCTAGTTTTAAGCATTAAACCGTGTTGGTTATTACTTATTTGTTATTACGTTTTAATTTGGATGACTTAGTGTAAATTAATTATTATTATTTATTGGTAATCCATACTAATAATAATAGAATGCGAAAGTTTGCTGTCTGTCTGTTACCTCTTTATGCCCAAACCGATTTCGCTGAAGTTTGGTATGAATATTGTTTGAGTCCCGAGGGCATAGGATACTTTTTGTCCCGGAAAAATGTACGGTCCCACGCGATAAACGAATTTTGGCGCAACGGAGTTGCGGGCGACATCTCAAACTCAAACTCATTTTTTTATACAGAATAAATTTTGCCAATCTAGTTAATTAAGCGTAATACATGATTATGGTATATATTGTGAACAAACTGAGTTGTTTTATCACATTAAATATTTATATCCATGAAATAAAGGGACACCATAAATCAAAAATTTTGTAATTTGTCCTAAGAAAGTAAAGTAGAAAATAATTTGAGTAAATTCTCAGACTTGTGCTGTGTGAAATTCAGTGAGTGAACCTGGCTCAATACGCCTATTCAAGTTTTGAGCTCGATATGGATTACTCCCGGGCGGAAAGGCAGTCAATTCCGAAAGACCTCATATGAAAGGTTTCGATTTGGCGCGTTCGTTCGTTATTTACGGATTGGAAACTTGCATTCCGGATTTTACGACACGGATTTACACACGTTAAAGCAGCCTTTCCCAAAGTGGACGACAACGCCCTTTGTGGGCGCTGAAGGTCTAAAGGTCGGTGTGGGACCCAAAAAAAATATAGGGGCATTATGTAGAGGCTTGGGGTGATTTATTTCATGTGTATGAATTTTAAATTAAAACAATGGGGGCCCTAAAACTTAATTTGTTCTCAAAGTGGTCAGTAGACAAAATAAGTTTGGGAGCCCCTGTATTAAAGTATTATATTGCCAAATAGCACGGATATCTTTGCATAGTACCATAACAGATAACTATGATAAATAATTACGCTAAATGTAATAATGGTAAATTTTTCGACGTATTTTGTGTGTAATAGAGAATACTCGTAGAGCGTTTTATTTGATTTACCATACCATGGTTCTCAGTCAGCAAATAGTCACTGCATGTAGATTGCGATCCGGGCACATCCCTTGTAACATTTTGGATTTTTAATGAAGAAAGTGGAGTCGCTCAACTGTGAGGAATGTGGTGTGCGGGATGATATCTACCACCGCTTGATGGAGTGTTCCCGGAACGCAAACTTAAGAGAAAAGCTGATTCTTGATTTTAAATTAATCAAATGTAATATTGGCATATTCCATACCATTTTAGCTGAGCCTTCTTCTGATGCTGCTAGAATGCTATATAATTTTAGCTATAATTCGGCATAATATTTATAAATTGTTATATTTAGCATAAGGTACGATGGGATTGACATCGTCTTTCTGTACAAAAATCCCTTTAAAAAAATAAAGATAAAAAAAACCATTGTAAAGACAGTAAGACGGACAAGACCCTCCCCTATAGTCTCCTTCTAACAGCTAGGTAAAAGCGCTTTACGCCAATAGCGCATATTATTAATTATTATCAGTATCTTGGCTATAATGTAATGTACCTAACGTATTAATCTTCCGCGTAAGGAACATTGTCGAGCTAATCTTTGTATCTATATCTTATTTTCAGTTCACACACTATTCTATTCTCGCTAGATATACCACTAGACCACGCCTCCGTAGTCTAGTGGTAGAGAGCGCGGCTCTTGACTCGGAGGTCGTGGGTTCGATTCCCGCGTTGGAAACATGTTATTTCCAAGTTTGGTTAGGACAATGCAGGCTGATCACCTGATTGTCTGACAAGTAAGATAATCCATGCGTCGGATGGGCATGTAAAAATCGGTCCTGCGCCTGATCTCACGCCAGTCGTGTCGGTCTTCCGTCCCACTGGGTTATGAGAGTAAAGGAATAGAGAGTGCTCTTGTGTACTGCGCATAAAATTACTCCTGCGTGTCTGGCCTGGTTGCAATGAAACCGGCAATCGTTACCGAAACTGGTGTGGGAGCTATTATTATTCTCGCTCACTCACTCGAAACAAACACGCGGTTATTGGTCAACATTAGAAGTTTTCGAATTCGTGTCGTGAATTGTGAATCGCTGAAAAAACCTTACGATTTGTGCAAGGCATTTCCTGAGACACTTAGCCTTGGGGCTACAAACGTTTATTGTCCATACAAAAGCTATCGTCATCGCCTATTCATAAAGAGGTATCGATTAGTGCAGTGGTTCCCAATTAGTTTTTGCTGCGTACCACTTCAAAAAAGACCTCAAACCTGCGTACCCCTTATTGTAGCAATCACACTAATAATATTATAAATGCGAAAGTTTGTGAGTGTGTGTATGTTCGTTACTTTTTCATTCTCAAACGCCTGGACCAATTTTGATGAAATTACCAATACAGGTAGTAAGTTGACACCCTGGATTAACATCCGGAAATTATTCTTGTTTTTACTGATAGCCGCACGTACCCCTTGATGCAATTTCACGTACCCCTGGGGGTACGCGTACCACTAATTGGGAAACACTGGATTAGTGCATTGACTATTTATTGTTTGGTAAAACATTCGATTTTAACGAAGTTTTTACTTTTCGGTTTGCTATTTTTAGGGCTAGTATTATAAATGTTGGAGGTATGAATGTAGTTTTTTTATGACATCGTATTATTAGAAAAAAAAAATGTTAACTTCTTTTACGGCAATAAACTCGCACTTATGAACTTATACTTTCAGGCGGTTATTGCTATGGTGTATTTTTTGGGTCTGAGAATCGGCTACTGGGTAATTTTTATATTGATAAGTGCATTTGTTGAATAAATAATAGTAAATTATTACAACTCGAGACTGACGGCGACCATTGTTTGTGCGACGAGATAGCGATGGACGTTGCCATAATGACATACTTATTTAGTCACTTCAATAAAATAATACGGGCGAAATACTTTATATGGCAAAGAAACGTTTGCCAGGACAGCTAGTTATGTCAAAGAATACATATTAGTTTAACAAGTTATGTATAATATTTGCAAAAACCATGCAAGACTTTTTCAAGACACTGTCCAATGTCCATAAAGCTTCAGTCACTTCAAATTAAGTATCCCAGACTGCCCTTCTATAAAAACCCCTATCTTAGATATTCTAAAGGAATGATAATATGGCTCTCCTATCTGAAAAAGTAGGGGATAAGAATAATAGAGTAAGAGCCCGCGAGGGCCAGACCTTCCTTTATTTCGTAAAGCTGAAAGAGGTAAACTTGCAGCTTTACGAAGCGAAGGAAGCTCTGGCCTTCGAGGGCTCTTGGTACATAAACCAAGAAATTCCAAGTATAATCAATATAGCGTTTAAAGCAAAGAGTGCTGACAGCCCTCATTCACTTATCACACGGAAGCTATTACATACATCCTCGTACACTCCACTTTGAACCCTCTAGCTGGTGCCATAGGGTTGGAAATAAAAGAACAGGTCGTGTTCACATCAGGTTGATGTTTGTTTTCACATCACTGATGTGGACTATTGCGCATTTTTTAATCAGTCGCATAATCTTTTTCAATTGCGAAATGCTGAGTGAATATGTTGCTGATTAATAGTTACTAGCTATTTGACCGAGCTTTGCTCGGTATTCGATGAAAATGACATTTTCTAAAAATGATTCCTAGCTAGATCGATTTATCGCCCCCGAAACCCTCTATATACTAAATTTCATGAAAATCGTTGGAGCCGATTCCGAGATTCCAATCTATACTAATATTATAAAGCGGAAGAGTTTGTTTGTTTGTTTGTTTGAACGCGCTAATCTCAGGAACTACTGGTTCGATTTGAAAAATTCTTTCATTGTTCGATAACCCATTTATCGAGGAAGGCTATATTATAAAGCGGAAGAGTTTGTTTGTTTGTTTGAACGCGCTAATCTCAGGAACTACTCGTTCGATTTGAAAATTTTTTCAGTGTTAGATAGCCCATTTATCAAGGAAGGCTATAGGCTATATTTTATCACGCTAAGACTAATAGGAGAAAAGAAATAGAGGAAAATGTGGAAAAATCTATATTAATAATATTATAGTGGAAGAGTTTGTTTGTTTGAACGCGCTAATCTCAAGAACTACTGGTCTGATTTGAAAAATTCTTTCAGTGTTAGATAGCCCATTTATTGAGGAACGCTATAAGCTATATTTTATCACGCCAAGACTAATAGGAGCGAAGAAATAGAGAAAAATGTGGAAAAAACGGGGGGAAATTATTTGAGAGGCTTACTTGAACGCGCTAATCTCAGGAACTACTGGTCCGATTTGAAAAATTCTTTCAGTGCTAGATAGCCCATTTATTCAGGAAGGTTATAGGCTATATTTTATCACGCCAATATTAAAAGGAGCCAAGTAATAGAGAAAAGTGTGGAAAAAACGAGGGAAATTATTTGACAGGGCTTATTTGAACGCGCTAATCTCAGGAACTACTGGACGGATTTGAAAAATTCTTTCAGTGTTAGATATCCCATTTGTCGGAAAAGGCAAATATGCTATATTTTATCACGCTATGATTAATAGGAGCGGAAAGAAATAGAGGAAAATGTGGAACAAACAGGGGAAACTATATGAAATTGCTTATTATCTTAAGAACTACTGGAGCAATTTTTATGTTATTTAGCAAACATGAAGAATAGACCACGTGAAAAGACATAGGCTATTTTTTGCGGAAGAATGTACGGTTGCGTGAAATTCCTAAATTACGCGGGCGAAGCCGCGCGCAACATCTAAATATAATAAAATCGTAGGAAGGAACGCGGACGAAGTCGCGGCCAACAGCTAGTTATATATATATATATACAAGAATTGCTCGTTTAAAGATATAAGATTATTAGCAGTAGCCTTTTTCTTTGCAAGTTTTGTAATTTCTTTTCTATAGTATTCGTAAAGTGTGCATAGTGCACAGGAGCATTCTCTCTTCTTTTAGTCTTGTAACCCAGTAGGGCGGAATACCGACACGACTGGTGAGAGATTAAGCGTAGGACCGTCCATTTGATTCGATCATCTTTATTCAACAGTCAGATCATCGGTAGCACTTTAAAGCAATACATTTCAAACGCGGTATTCGAACCCACGATTACAGATTCAAGAGCCGCGAAACCAGTGCACCAGAGGTGTTAAATATTTAAATATTATGTTATTATGCAAAGCGCCAATGAATAGTATCGTCCTTGCAATGCTATTAAAAGGTTGTTTCATGAAATCGTGACTTGTAAAATAACTCATCGTTAAAATTTAAAAAATGCACTATTCTGTCTACTTTTTAGATTATTTTCATAGAAGTTTAATATTACTGTGGTCATGCAATGTCAAGGCTAGTAGTTCAAATAAATTGCCCTAGTTTTTGGATTGTTTGGGGCCATTTTAATGGCGTCATTTTTTCTAAAGTAAACAGGTAAATAACAGACAGAGAGACAGGCAGGCACACATTCGTAGTCATCATATTAGTTTACAGGCAGGCATACATTCGTAATCATCATATTAGTTTACAGGTAGGCACAAATTCGTAATCATTATATTAGTTTACAGGCAGGCACACATTCGTAATCATTATAATATTAGTTTACAGGCAGGCATACATTCGTAATCATTATATTAGTTTATAGGCAGACACACATTCGTAATCATTATATTAGTTTACAGGCAGGAACACATTCGTAATCATTATATTAGTTTACAGGCAAGCATACATTCGCAATCATTATATTAGTTTACAGACAGGCACACATTCGTTATCATTATATTAGTTTAAGGCATGCACACATTCGTAATCATCATATTAGTTTACATGCAGGCCGCACACATTCACAATCATCATAATATTAGTTTACAGACAGGCACACATTCGTTATCATTATATTAGTTTACAGGCAGGCACACATTCGTAATCATCATATTAGTTTACATGCAGGCCGCACACATTCACAATCATCATAATATTAGTTTACAGGCAGGCACACATTCGTAATCATCATATTAGTTTACAGGCAGGCACACATTCGTAATCATCATATTAGTTTACATGCAGGCCGCACACATTCACAATCATCATAATATTAGTTTACAGGCAGGCACACATTCGTAATCATCATATTAGTTTACAGGCAGGCACACATTCGTAATCATCATATTAGTTTACCAGATGACGCTCGCAACTCCGTTGCGCCAAAATTCGTTTATCCGTACATTCACATTATCAAAATATCACCATACCAAAACAGAAAAAATGGTTTTTCGGTTTAAACGCGAAGAGATAACAGGCAGATAGAAATACACACAGTCGTAATCATTATATTATTAGTATAATTATAGAATATAGAGCCCTATCTAACTCAAAACCCAATTAAAAACTCTACTTAAATGCAGGATCTTGAACATGAAAAACTAGTGAAGCGTATAAGTACGTCATTAGGGATCCAGGTCATCTAGGACACGATAAGCTCTAATTACAAGACCTATATTACTTTAAGCTGAATTTCCTTCAAGATAGGCCATGTGAGTGAAAACTTTTTGAACTCATTAACGTTTAAAATTGGAACGCAAAGGCCTATGGAGGATTTTGTATGGATCCCGTCCCCACTCTTCAACAGTCATGGGATTCGTCTCGATTTGTTCACTGGGACCCAGAAAAGTCTTAAGTACCAGTGTCAGTTTCAAAAACAATTGGGTTAATAAAAAAAAAAAAACTTTTCTTCAAAAAAGGTGTTTATTTTTGAACAAAAAAATCACTTTTTTCTACAAACAAAAAGCATGTCAGGGTTCCGTAGTCAACAAGGAACCCTTATAGTTTCGGTCTGTCCGTCCGTCTGTGTGTCTGTCTGTCTGTCCGCGTCCGTTTTTCTCAGAGACTATAGGGCCTACAAAGCTGTAATTCGGCATTTATGCATAATATTATCTTAATGATGGCGACAAAACGGTACCTATATAATAAAATCTTTTTTTTTTTTATGGTACCTCCCCATACACATCAAGCGGGGGTGATTTTTTTCCGCGTCCATCCTATCGTGTGGGGTGTCGCTGGGTACGTTTTTCTAAAAATATTATTCAGAGTATTCAAAGATCATTTACCGATTTAGCGATCCACTTGTGAAATATGAAGTTTTAAAGTGGAAAAAATCGTTAGAGTCCAGTATCCCCCCTTCCACTAGCTCAAATTATTTTAGCTCAGGTTTCAGGCTCAGGTTTAGCTGTTTAGCTCAGGTTGCTTCTGGAAATGTGGAAAAATTCGTAGGAGATATTATGCTGACTTTAAAGGGAAACTATCACGGCTAAGAAAACTTCATAAATAAGTAATTGAGTAATAGTCGATCAACTAAAAAAATGTATTCGAAGAAGTGTAAAGAAACTTTTCGTTCAAATTATTTTGAACGTAACTGAGATGGTATTGTTGGTAGTGAAAAACACGTTACAAATATACATTCATTGACTATACAAAAATTATCAAAAACTAGCGGTACTACTGAGCCCTATATTGCGCGTGACCCGATATGCACTGTGCTGGTTTTTAATTTCATGTACAAATAAATGACGATTTAATTGAAGACAATAATATTAATTTGATCTCCATATTTGAACACTATTTACTTGCACATTAAGGAAATGCGTATGTAAAAGAGAAAAAATTAAATAAAACAATAATATATTATTATAAAACCTAAGGCCGCGTCACCATCAAACACGGCGTGGCATCGTCACCATGCCACGATGACACATGACGCGTGTTCCGACTTCCGGTGCCTCGAACAGTGCGCCGCCCTGTGGCCCCTTTAGTTTCATTGAAATCTGACAATATTTCCACTACGCGACTTTGTTTGATAGATATTTCACATGCCTCATTTAAGTTTGGAACGCCATTTTTCGTAAGTTTCACCCTAAATAGGGGCGCGCGGTGCACCGTTTGTGTCACTGGGACACTGTGCGGCGTCGCACCGTGTCAGGGTAGCGGCATCGTGTCATGGCGCGATGACGACGCCGCGCCAAGTTTGATGGAATTGCACTGTAACCCCACGTATTTGACAGATGTCGCTATAGTAAAAAATTCTCTATTTTAGTAGATCTTTCGAATGACACCTGTTTCTGCTCTGTTGGTTGGTGGGGACGTTTCTTCTCATAGTCCTTTCTTTTTAATTGCATCTATAAGTAAAAGGTTAGAGTCACATTTTTTCCATTTGAACTCTAATAGCTGAATTAGACTGGTTCAAAATTTTACATGTTTAGGTGTTCAGAATATTTTTATTACCAAAATTTACGGTGAAACGGTGAAATATTTTTTCATCTTAATAATACACATTACGCATTTGTTATGATGGTATTATGTCCGTCTGTCTGTTTGTTATCTCTTCACGCCCAAACCGCTGAGCCGATTTTGCTGATTTTCTCTAAGGATATACTTTGAGTCCCGGGAAAGGACATAGGATCCTTTTATCCCGGAAAAATGTACGGTTCCTGCGCGATAAACAAATTTCAACTTAACGTGGTTCCGGGCGTCATCTCCTTAATGATATTTATCAAAATACCGAATTATAATAATCACTACGTTGGATTATATATTCTTTTAAAAGTTAACTTTAAGTAACTTAGCGTTATTCAAATTTTTAACTTCGTACTCCTTCGTAAGTACTGCATTTTATGGCTTGACTTGAATCAGTGTTTATTTCTTTCCCCGTGAGTTCACGCCTCCGTGTGACATTATATAATGTATGACACGAGTTGACATAGGTGTTGTCATGTCAAGGCGAATGCAGATATCGATGTCGATCGATGGAACGGTGACGTAGCGATGACGTTTTGTCGATGAAACACTTTACGTGAAGTTGGATCGGATAAGAGCCAGTCCACACGACGCGTTGCGTCAGCGTTGCGTCGATGCAGCGCTGTGGTTGCGTCGTTTTACATACAAATAACCAAGGTGTTCGGCGCACTGTGTCGTCTGTCTGTCTCACTATTCAGTACAAATTTAGAAATGCATCTACAAGTGGCATTGCGGTCTGAATTTTCCCTGAGCGTTGACAAACGAACGGCATTTGTCGACAGCACGCGTTATCGGTAGTTGTTGGTCCTGTAAGAAGCCTTAGGGTTGATTCAGACCGCAACGCGACGCGTAGATGCATTTCTAAATTTGTATGGATTTGACAGATTTCAATTGCGTCAGACGTCTTGCGAATCTGTCAAATCCATACTAATTTGGAAATGCATCTACGCGTCGCGTTGCGGTCTGAATCAACCCTTAGAGTCAATTCAGACCGCAACGCCACGCGTAGATCATTTCCTATTGACGCTTAAATGTGATAATATGCAACGTATTCGGAACATTATTTAACATCCTCTATTTGAGTTATTTTATGGTGAAATGATAAAGTTGACACTTACGAGACAGAGCGGACACGCGGTCAAGTGTTTAAGCGGCCAGTTTTGCATTCTTTGTGTTGTATTACGCTATAATATAGAGATACCCACACAGGGGTCGTTTTGACCGCGTCAGAATTCCTACTGTTTGACCGACCGCTCGAACGCAGAATGAGAACGCAGAACGCTTGAACGCGTGACCGCTCTCTGTCTGATAGGTCCCTAAGGATCATCTTTGATTATGTCACCGTATTTCTCACGATTTTCGTATAGGTACATACATAATATTATTATGAAAGAAATAATATACCAATTACTACTACTACTATCGTGCTATTGGTACAGATATTTTTACAGAATTTTACAACTCGTGCGTGAGCTGTACATTTTTTCTGGGATAAAAAGTATCGTATGTCCTTTCCCGGGACTTGAAATATCTCCATACCAAATTTGAAACCAGTGAAGAGGTAACAGATAGACAGAATTTCGCATTTATAATATTGGTACGGATATTTTTAGAGTATTTATGTTTTAAAAAGTTCGCTTTTGCGTATGTACGTAATGAAAGAACTCTGGTTATAATTCTTTCACCATCATTTTCAATTTCCATCAAACTTCTTTCAGTGAACTCTATTATTTCACACAAATCTATAAGGAAATTGTATGTAATACGAGTAGATATGTGTAATATTCGTGTAAACATGGCGTCGCGTGTTGTCTGGCACTGTTGTTCCCCTGTTACCATATAACCCCTTTCGATGCTAAATGTCTGCAGCGCTAAAATTTCGCACGTCATGAAAAATGATCTAATAACCAAGGACGTATAATAGACTTATTAACACATACACAATATACGACTGTAACACATAATAATTAATTTGAAAATTAATAATTGTTATAGTCTGGGAGCCCTAGAACAAAAATGTTTTTGATTACTATCAAGCATATTTTTTGTGAGTAGCTTCATTTTGATAAGACAAATCTTGAAAGTGGTACCTAACAGAGATAGAAAGGATTTCATACTTTGGTTTGATGGTCCTAAAATATGGTGGTAGGCATCTGTGTAGCCCCGACGTTCAGAGAATATTTGAAAAAATTTATTCTGAATAAAAAATTTTGAGTTTGAGTTTTTGAGTATGGACTGTTCTATTTGTAGAACATTGTTAATTAGTTAATTAGGTTCGACGGTTTGGGCGTGAAGAGGTAACAGACAGACAGACTCACTTTCGCATTTATAATATTAGTATGGATCTGATACGTTAGAATTTAGAGGCAAAGACTAAATATTATATAACTACAAGTTTTAATGTCTATATCCACAGTGTAAATATTTTTATTAGTACTTACTATGTAATAGGAGAGTATTAACCCCTTAACCGGGGTAGGTTAAAATTAAAGTTAATCTTTGATTCAATAACATGTTATCCTTTTCTTCCATCGTATTACTATAATTTGCCGGGAACTATTAACAAATTGGTTTTACTGTTTCAATTCTGCGTATCGTCGTTTTATGCTACATTTTTAATCTTTAGTTGGATGGAGTCCAATTAATTATGGAGATTTTGTGCCAGTTCCCTTGGAGTCCACTAGGGAATGGATCTGTTTTTATATTGATTACATACAATAATAATAACTAGAGATCTGTTTATGGTAGAACTAGGTAATTGAAGACGTGAGTGGATGAAGTGGATAACTCTACTTGTTTTTTTTTTAATAAATGGAGTTTGTAAGACTGGGAAAATGATTTGAAATCATCATCTAGGCTTAACTTTTAAAATAAAAAGATAAAACCGACTTCAAAATTGTACGTAATTGAGAATTAAAACTCCCATCTCCCAGAACCACGGAACCGATTTTGATGAAACTTGCACTATTCCCTAAGTTCAACAATACGTAGTACAAGAAAAAAAGAATTACTGAATTTGGAATAGTTCCAGAGATATGCGAACACAAACATAAAAACATACATACATACATACTTACATACATACACTTTTGAAATTTGGCACGTTTGTTCAGACGCTGATATAGACCAGAACACGCTGATATAGACAACTAATTTCAAATCTAATCAATAATTACTTTTCTATCAATACTAAAATATCGTTCTTTCAAATTGTCAAACAGTTTAATCTACAAAAAGCGAAAAAGTAATTAACATAAATAGTAAAAGTGCTCTTTAGCTTGAAATATTTGACAAGTAGTAATTTTAACAGCAAAATACGGTGCTTAGCGAAAATAATGAGCAGATAGTCACGAGAGTGGAATTAAAACGGGAAATGGATTTAAATTTCCTGTCGTCATTTTAGGAGTGCATAATGACAATTATTTACTTTTAAATACGAGTATTTTTGCTAAGAACTTTCGACTGGATATATTTAAAAGCATACAATAGGTATACATTTCGTGGATCAAATGTTAGCGTTTGAGAAATGTTTTGCATTGTCAACTTTTCTTTAAAAGCACCTTGCTCTATTTAAATGAACCAGAAAAGAACACACGGATCGTCTAATGGTTAGAAAACAATTTTGCTTAAAACTTAAAAGTTTAACTTATGTTTTAGCAACTTAATTCCCCTAATATACACGTACTCGTAGACAGCTAAAATATTTTTCGATATCCAAAGTATTTCCATAGTATATTTAAATATCATCGCAATGATGTTTTAACCTTTTTATACTAACCTTTTTTTATACCTTTTTTACCATTTTTATGCCTTTTTTATAATATAATATCATAGATCCTAATTGATTCAGCGCAAAAAACACGAGAAAAGACAGACATTTTATACGTTTTTATACGTGGGAGAGCCATGCTTCGGCACGAATGGGCCGGCTCGACCGGAGAAATACCACGTTCTCACAGAAAACCGGCGTGAAACAGCGCTTGCGCTGTGTTTCGCCGAGTGAGTGAGTTTACCGGAGGCCCGATCCCTTACCCTATTCCCTTTCCTACCCTCCAATATTGCCTTCCCTTCCCTACCCTCCTCTACTACCCTATTCCCTCTTAAAAGGCCGGCAACGCACCTGCAGCTCATCTGATGCTACGAGTGTCCATGGGCGACGGAAGTTGCTTTCCATCAGGTGACCCGTTTGCTCGTTTGCCCCCTTATTTCATTAAAAAAAAGACAGAATATCACAATTAAAATATTACTAGTATCGGATATTATTATTAGTGCAATACGAGTACCTATGAGTAGCTGGGTGAAGCAGTTATCAATATTATAGCGATTTCTAATTACCTTCGCTTACGCCAACTTTGATTAGGTACCTACTATACCTATTTCGAAATATTTGAATTGAAAAGACAGTTTTAAAAATATTAATTTACTAGCTGTTGCCCGCGATTTCGTCCGCGTGGACTTCAGTTTATAACGCGCGATGTCAACAAAATTGGTGTCAAAAGCTTTTATAAAAAAAACCCTTGTACCCCTTAAATCAAAATAGCTGTGCAGTGTGCTCATAATATTTCATTTTTAAAATTAAACTTTATAATATTTTATGCCAAATTTTAAAGCTTATTTAGCCCCCCAATTACACAACCTTACCCATAAACTATTTATCATTGATAGGTTTAAGGTTACGTCACAAAGTGCTGACTTATTAAATAACGTAATAAAGAAATAACAATCGAAAAAATCGAATCTCAAACGTAAGATGATACCACCTCTTATAGAAAGATGTTGGACAAGCGTTAGCGCGATGTAAGAGACGCACGGCGCCATCTAGTATGAATTTTTGGAACTAACTTAATTTGAACAAATTTTCGTATTTTCACCCCCTTACAAACCTTTTTTCCAGTAAAAAAGTAGCCTATGTCCTTTCTCAGGCTTTAGACTATCTGTATACAAAATTTCATTACAATCGGTTCGGTAGTTTTGGCGTGAAAGCGAGACAGACAGACAGACAGACAGAGATACTTTCGCATTTATAATATTAGTATATAGATTTGTCGCAGACATATAAACTATCATTTAAAACAGGGTGTGACAAAAATAAGTGAATAATTCTTTCAGCGCTGCTATTTTCACAATGTACGCTATACAATGAACACATACACACCCTAACTAAAGTATTTTCTATTTTTTTATTATTAAAGTGTTATATTTGATGACCTCTATGGCTCAGTGGGTGGGCTGTCGGTAGCTCAAGCTGGGGGTCGCGGGTTCGAATCCCGCCGATGGAACAAAAGGTTTTCAAAGTTCCTAGGTCATGGATGTGTATTAAATATGTGTATTATATAATAAAAATCTTAAATATATGTAAAGTATAAAAGTATTAAATATATTTCCGTTGTCTGGTACCTGTAACACAAGTCCTTCAGGTACTTAGCACGGGGCCAGACTAACGTGGTGTGAAGCGTCCATAGATATTATTATTATTATTATCACTTAGTTTTGTTACACCATGTATACTATACCTATTTATACTGTATTCATACATTACATCCACTCAACTATAGTAAGGAATTGCATTTTCAATAGCGCAATCGTAGTTTTTTTAAGAATAAACAATGGGTTCATTCGAGGATGTTTCCATAGTTTATGGCAAAACGGCCTTTAGCGGATTAGCTAGTAATATCATAATAGTTTCACCTATTGTATCTGTGTCTTAATCCCACTCTATTATGATTGATATCCACTAATTATGTGCTAATCCATGTGATATCTCGTGGTTAGCTGTGTCACATGCAGTATGATATTAGACCATAGACATTGATCAAGATAGATACCGCATGTCCCTTCATTTGTAATATGAAAACAAGCGTGCCACTTTTTTCCTACCTACTGTGACGTAGAAACGTGTCCATTATCTAGGCCAACATTTCTACAGCTCAATACGACACAATTGGCATTTTTAAAATTCCGATTGACGTCTGATTCCGATTCCGATACCAGACTAAAGAACAGACTTTCGAAAGACGAGCATTGCTCGTCGTTTGAGAACGCGATATGGCACACACATGCAGTATCTATCTTGATCTATGTCTGTGTATTAGTCGCTTTAGTAATTGATATGCGACGGATTATGGTGAGATAAGATACCTTATTGTGTCGAAATCATCATCTCCGTCATGGGAATGCTCACAAGGGGCATATCAATGAAGACATGAGTGGAAGAACATGATAAGTAACATATTGTAACATACGGACATTTACTCATCATTTTCATATAATCTGAACAAACCTTGTAATTACTTAATAACTTCATCATCTGGCTAATATATCTGGCTACACATATAATGCACAGGTTTTTTTTATTTGAAATCATTTTTCTGGCCCTAAAGCGTCCATTTATGAAAAAAAAAACGGCAATTTCTTTACTGTTAGTTATCGTGTTCATCCGATCACGTCTTCATTTATCATGTCATGATATGAGTCTTATAATTCGACATAGGTTCGGTTAGGTTACTATTCGACATAAGTTAGGAGCTGCTGTGAGTCACTTCTTCGACGCTCGCTTGTTTGCTAAACACAGCACCTACTCGTCATACCTGATATTACAATAATAATTAATTTATTTTCAGGCAGCTCTTTTTTAACGTTACAATTTTTTTTGTGATTGGTATTGGCAAGCGCCCGCGCGCCAATAATTTTTCCATAAAAAAGAAAAGAAAATCTCTTTCTCTTTCAGCGCTTCTACTTTCACAGCAAACTCTATATAAGAACTCATGAACACTCTAAAGTATGATTACTTAGTTTTGTTACATCCATACTAATATTATAAATGTGTCTGTCTGTCTGTCTGTCTGTTACCTCTTCACGCCCAAACCGCTGAACCGATTTTGCTGAAATTTGGCATGGAGGTACCTTGAGTCCCATAAGGACATAGGATACTTAAAAAGTATAACCGTAAATTTTTCCGGGATAAATCCCGGAAAAAATTACGGTTCCCACGCGATAAACTAATTTTGGCGCAACGGAGGTGCGGGCATCATCTAGTCTATTTTACTAACTTCTAGTGCTTACTAGAATAAAATCGAGGCGATGCTTAGTTAACAGAACAGCGTCAGATACAAAAAGTTTATAAAAGCTATTAACAACTTGATTTTCATTTTACTTGATAGAAAACAAAACGAGCGTCGGTTCGGGAAAGACAACAAAGCGAGCACACAAAATTGAATATCAGGACAGGTCGAAAACACCGAGGTTCATGAAAAATTGCGTTTGGTTCTACTTTTTGGTCACCTGATGTAAAGCAACTTCCGTCGCCCATGAACACTCGCAGCATCAGAAAAGCTGCAAGTGCGTTGCCGGCCTTTTAAGAGGGAATAGGGTAATAGGGGAGAGAAAGGAAGGGAATAGGGGAGGGTAGGTGATTGGGCCTCCGGTAAACTCACTCGGCGAAACGCAGCGCAAGCGCTGTTTCACGCTGGTTTTCTGTGAGAACGTGGTATTTCTCCGGTCCAGCCGGCCCATTCGTGCCGAAGCATGGCTCTCCCACGTAAAACTACTACTTTGATACATTGAAATACGGACGCTCTCAGCCGACCCGTAGATGAGCAATTTTATTGTCACGCAGTAACACAGTACGATACAATGTCTTTTAATTTCGCCAAAAAGTAAGCAAGTTAAATGGAGTAAGCATTTAATTTGCTTACTTTTTGCCGACTAAACTAAAAACTTCGTGACCCTATTTTCCGATATACAATATAAAATTCGTTTTACATTTTGAACGAAGCCCAATTACACCGCTTAAATAACAATTTAATAAGTGTCATCGAAATACAAGAGTTACTGATTCAAAATTTAGTGTCACGAAATGCACACCAAGGCGTACTTTTAGACTTTAGTAGGATGGCATACATATTTTATGATAGTGACTGGAACGATTTTTGAGCGGTCAAATGTTTTTTTAAAGCGCATTGTCCAACCACTGTATAGTGCATATTCCCATCACTAGTACTCTGTAAGCCAGAATGAGCTACTTAGTTTGTTATTAAAATGCAATACATGTTCAAAAACTGTGCAACAATTTGCATAAATGGATTAACGTATAAGCATAGTTAAACTTCGAAGCGGGAGTTGTCGAGTTTGACGATAATAGCTCATTATTTACCGAGTATAAGAGCTTATAATATTATACAAAATGCATTAAAGTTTATACAGGTTTCAATATAAACTTATCGTGGTAGGTAAAGGTATTCAAGAAGTTATTGAATACAGATTACAGACTGAGTATCATATAATAACGACCCGTGCATATTCTATTGTCTTTTCCGTCGTTCTACTAAGTACTGACATACGGTTCTGCTCGATAGTTTTATATCCAAATCGAGCAATAACCACCGTGTGGACCGCCAAAACTGACAGGTCGAAGGCTCGCTTCGAGCCGGCTCGATGGAATTAAATATGTCAAATATGTCATTTCCTTCGATTTGGAGTATATCGAGCAAAACCGTATGTATGTGAGTACATAGCATTCCACTGTTTTTTTAGTCTGTGTACTGTATAAGTACACAGACCAAAAAAAAAACCTAGTAGTTTATTTTTAGTTCGACTTTAAAAGGGTAAAGGGAAACAGAGTGCTGTTGTAACACAAACACTTTGAACTATTATCGAATCACTGATGTGGTTCACCAGGTTTTAATCAAACCAATCGCTTTCACCGAAACCGGTGTAGGAATAACCAGACTCTTGTGTGAAATGTTAAAAGTTTAATTTTTTAGTTAGTAGAATACTTATTAAATTAAAACATTGTATAACTATAACGTCTGTGTTAGGTTGGTTTTTTTATTAGTAAAAGGGAAAATCCATATATCCATTCTAAATACTAATATTATAAATGCGAAAATTTGTCTGTCTGTCTGTCTGTTACCTCTTCACGCCCAAACCCCTAAACCGATTTTGCTGAAAGGCATGGAGATACTTTGAGTCCTGGGAAAGGATATAATATAATACTTTTTATCCCGGAAAAATGTACGGTTCCCGCGCGATAAACGAATTTTGGCGCAACAGGGCTGCGGACATCATCTTTGTAATTAATGATTATTATTACTTATACCACAGAATATATATTAGTAGTACCAACTTATACCTGAAATAAAATAAGTCCGCGCAATATTCAGGAGTGTGTAACGTATTATAATTTCCCTGATGAAGCTAGAATATTCCCGAAGGTTGGCACTTACTGGGGCATATTAATGACACTCGAGCGCATCGGGACAGGTTAGCTATTTATAATTACGACCGTATAGGGATACTGACGAGGTATAGGAATATAATCCATACTTAATTTTAATTAGATGACGCCCGCAAATACGTTGCGCCAAAATTCGCAAGCGAGGACACCGTATTTTTTTCCGGCATAAAAAGTCCTATGTCCTTTTACGGGACTCAAAGTATTTCCATACCTAGCAAATTCGGTTCGGCGGTTTGGGTGTGAAGAGGTTACAGACACAGACACAGTTTTGCATTCATAATATTAGTATAACAAAACGAAGTGAATGAATCAATTTCTATACGTGGGAGAGCCATGCTTCGGCACGAATGGGCCGGCTCGACCGGAGAAATACCACGTTCTCACAGAAAACCGGCGTGAAACAGCGCTTGCGCTGTGTTTCGCCGAGTGAGTGAGTTTACCGGAGGCCCAATCCCCTACCCTATTCCCTTCCCTGTCCTGCCCTATTCCCTTCCCTTCCCTCTCCTATTACCCTATTCCCTCTTAAAAGGCCGGCAACGCACTTGCAGCTCTTCTGATGCTGCGAGTGTCCATGGGCGACGGATGTTGCTTTCCATCAGGTGACCCGTATGCTCGTTTGCCCCCTTATTTCATAAAAAAAAATATATATATATATGGAACAAATAAATTGTAGAATGTTTATTTGTTCCATATGAGTTTCCCATTGCTACTTTCACAGTAATTTCCGTACAGGGGGTAAAAAATTGTTGTTAACACTTTGAGGTTATTCCTTCAGCGCTTCTATACAGCATGACTGGTGAGATATGATCAATAATTAAGAAGACTCGCTACTCAGTACTCGATTCTTATTATAATTATGTAATAAAATTAGGTACTTAATTTTTCACCAAATTTCCCTTTAAATAAATGAATCCCAAGATTATTATATTAATTTACTAAGTGTCCAAACACTTAGTAAATTAATATGCGGCCCGCGCGCGGTGTCCATGCGTTGGGTAAATAATTATTGAATTTTAAGCTACATTTACTCAGTGATCAATTGATTTTATTTTTTTAAGTAATTTTTTCTTCAACTAATACTTATAATAGCCAAATATCACGTCCTCGAGTATTGAACATGTCTCACTAGTCATGCTGTATAAGGAACACACACACACCCTGAGGTTATATCATTTTGTTTTGTTGCACCCTGTATTTAACAACTTGAAAGTGTTTGTCTCTCATCCTTTTGAACCGCGAAGCCAATTTTCATTAAGTTTAGTGTAGGGATTTTGAAATCCTAGAAAAGTACAAAATAAATTATTCATCTCAGAAAAATGTACAGTTTTCACGCCATGGCATAGAATACGTGGGAGAGGCATGCTTCGGCACGAATGGGCTGGCTCGACTGGAGAAATACCACGTTCTCATAGAAGTCCGGCGTGAAACAGCGCTTGCGCTGTGTTTCGCCGAGTGAGTGAGTTTACCGGAGGCCCAATCCCCTACCCTATTCCCTTCCCTACCCTCCCCTATTACCCTATTCCCTCTTAAAAGGCCGGCAACGCACTTGCAGCTCTTTTGATGCTGCGAGTGTCCATGGGCGACGAAAGTTGCTTTCCATCAGGTGACCCGTTTGCTCGTTTGCCCCCTTTTCATTAAAAAAAAAACTTTTTTGAAGTTTTCTTTTTTAGATGTTTTTATTGTTTGAAACATTTAAATAAAATACGTAACATTCCACTATCTACAACTTACTAACTACTAGTTACTAATTAACTACTGCTAACTTAAAAATATATTATACACGTAACATAGAGGCATATAATAACTATTCAAGTTCTACTGTTTGTCAAACTTTGCAACGTGCATATTTTAAAACGTCTGTCAGTGTCAATATCAGCATATTTTCATAAGTGCATATTATAAAACGTCTATCACGTACACAACGTTTTATTAAAACTTCAGGTACACAACAGGCCTGCGAAAGCCACACAAAGCGATATGAATTTTCGTTACAAAATACGTTTTTATGAAGTTTCCAACAAAAGCGTCCATTTACCTGAGTGACGTTCGAATGGTCCTCAAAACTCCATTGAAAACTAAAAGCCGCGATTTGCATCTGTTACATTGTTTACCTTAATTTGCATTTTCACTCAAAATTCAATTGCCCTTTTAAAAATGTAGTTTGGCAAAAACAAAGCAATATCCATACTAATATTTTTAACGTGAAAATGTGTATGTCTTTTACCTCTTCACGCTCAAACCTCTGAACCGATTTTTCGAAATTTAGTATGGAGATACTTTGAATCCCAGGAAAGGATATGGAATAGTTTACATCCCGGTAAAATGTGCGGTTCCCGAGCGATTAATGAATTTTGGCGCAACGTAATTGCCGCGTCATCAAGTGTCTTTTTTTAAATAAATAAATAAATAAGGTCATTTTACTTGGAGGATTAGCAGGCGTAGCATGGTCACTATAGAAACGGTTTCTTTCCACGGAAGAATAGACAAAGTGACAGTTAGACAAGACAAAGTTACAGTTAGCCCTGCTGGTAGGATATCTGTAATTTGGGTCTGTACATCCGTCTGTCCCTCAGCCCCTTTAAAACTTTAACAATTTTTGTTATTTTATAATAATGTTTTTATTTACCCTACTTCGTATCTATTCCTCAGTCATGTTTTTACTTTAACGACAAAGCTTGCGTGTTCACATTAAACCCTTTGACATAATATATAATGACGTCATGTTAACTGTAAAGTTAGTTTAGCCATTTATAAAGTCTAGTCGCCTAATCAGCAGGTTTAGTGCAGCATTTAGCAAGAATTACGCCTGGTAGTATTTAGCATACGGCGTACCTACGTCATATTTTAGTCACCATTAACGTTGGCATGTGAACCACTTTCTGTGATGGTACATGAACGCGATTCTATTTTAAAAGATTAGAAACCACTCGACTATGCTCTGACCACTTAACGGACCGGAATTCTGAACTTCCTAGAAAGACCAAGAGCGGTCAAATGACCCATCGTATGTTTTAACATTTTTTTTGTGTCTTACTATTTTGTTTTTGCATTTTATTGATCATGTAATTATTTATAAATGTAACTAAATTAAATTATAGAACAAATATTGAAGAAAATTATTTAAAAAGCATTTTATAGACCTGCTACTGATATAATGACATTATAATGATTCTACAAGATTTATTGGTTTTGTTCCTGTATTTGAGCATAAAACACCGTTTTTTTCAGATTTTATATTTTCTCATTTTAGCAATAGAATGGTAAAGTTACTCTTATGTACAGTAATCAATGTCTAGAAGTCATGAACATCTTGATGAAAATACCCTATTGGAGGACAAAAATATTATTTTTTCGTGTCGTATTTTTGGTCCTAATATAAAAATCTTTTATCACTAAAGCTGAAAAAGTACAAAAATATGCTTTAGAAATGAAATATACTTAAAATTAGCATAAATATAACAATTTTTATCATATTTTCATAGAACTACAATTCACAACCTTTAGTTTGTTATTTGCTTCGTTTGTGTAGGTAAAACAAAAAATAAAATTAACTCAGCATAAATATTTTATTGAAATTCGAACTACTAATAAACCCTGGCTGTGTTAGGTTAACTCAGGCAACAATATTATTATGAAAATTGACACAGACTTTTTTGTAGTAACGTTGATAATTTTCAAAAAACAGGGTTTCATTAGGCAAAAAACATGAAATACGTTACAATATCAAAACAGGCAAGGCAAAAGGTTTTATTTGTGCACATACTATATTTGTAAATATATACTATTATTTTTACATATACAAATGTGAAATTTTAGACCATTTATGTAAATAAATGTATTTACCCCACTTTTGTCCTATGAGTCATTGACGAGTCTATTTCAGTCGAGTTTTTATAATTTATTAATCAAATTTAAAATACAATACACAAATAAAACATAATAATAATAAAAATTTTGAAAGAAAAATTAAACTTGCAAGAAAAACCCACTTTCTTTAGAAATTTTATTCAAGCGGTCAATTGACCGCTGCGGTATTTCTAGGTAGGTTGTTATTTAAAACTTATAATTAGTGAGCAATCATTAAAAACACGTTATTACAATTGAAACAATCGAAAATTGTTAAATGTCACGAGAGGAAAACGAATTTCATGCAACGGTAACAAAAATATCGCAAATTAAAAACGAAAATGCGGTCATTTGACCGCTCCGGTCTTTCTAGTGTTAAAGCGTGACTCTCCTAGCATACATTTAGGTATGCTACGAGGGTCGAGCTTAAACTGGTCAAACCATAGCTTATAATAATATTATGTACGAGCTTTTGCCCGCGGCTTCGCTCGCGTTAAGAAGAACTTTCATCCCCTATTTTAACCCCTTGGAGTTGGAATTGATCAAAATCCTTTCTCAGTGGATGCCTACATCATAATATCTACCTGCATGCCAAATTTCAGCCCGATCCGTCCAGTGGTTTGGGCTGTGCATTGATAGATCACTATGTCAATCAGTCACTCACCCTTGAGTTTTATATATATTATATAGATTATGAAATGTAAGCAACACAGCAAAACCAAATTTTTGTGTCAAATAAATTTGAATTACAATTATTAGAACTGTAATATAATATCTACAGACGCTTTACACCACGACAGTTTGGCCCCGTGGTAATACCGTAGTACCTGATGGACTTAATGTGTTACACGTACCAGACAAATATTTGATATTTTTACTATAGGTACATAATATATTTAAGATTTTTATTCTATAATACACATTACACATATTTAATACACATCCATGACCCAGGAACTTTGACAACTTTTTGTTCCGTTGGCGGGCTTCGAACCCGTGATCTCCGGCTTGAGCTATCAACATACTGAGCCACAGAGGTCGTCTAATAGTGGATCTATAAAATAGGAAAAAATTTCTAGTAATTGAGTAGGTATTTCATAAAAAAAAACTAAGTTTAATAATTCAGCAAACAGTTTCTAGCATATTGTACTTAATAAGACCAAGTTCATCCGTTACTAAATATGCTTAGAATTTGCCAAAGGTCAATAAACTCAGCTGATGACGTGCAGCAAATACGTGAACGCTTTGTTTTATGACATTCTTCGGAAAATGTCTTGTTTAGAAGCACTAGAATTTAGATTACATGTCCATTAGCGATATTAAGTTAATTGAGAAATTATTTTATGTCAAATATTATGTTTTTGGCTCGACAGTAATAATAATAATATGATGATAAATCTGGCATGCCTTGTAATTTACAAAATGATGTTTTTTTCTCTAGAAAACTTTTAGGCTCAATAGTAATACTTAGTACTTACGGCAAAAGAACTGAAAGTTAGTAAAATTAGGTGTGGCGAATAGCTTAGGTTCTAAATACACGAAACTTACTTTTATCTTAAAAGATGCACAGTTCTCGTGGCATGATGAATGTTAGTGAGCAAGGGCGTCGCCAGGGGGGGGCAGGGAGGGGCAGCTGCCCCCCCCCTAGAGACTCTAAAAAACGTTGCCAAATATAATGCAAAAGCAATGACCACTATAATATTAAAATCTGGTTATAGATGTAAGGCTCGTAGTACAAGTGAAAAGTTTCATGTGCTGTCGAATTTACCTACAATTCATACCTACTTTTCTCATTTATAGAGAGTGAGTAAAGTATGAATTGTAGACTGTAGTAGGTAAAGTCAACTTGCCCCCCCCTGCGCCATCGGCTGGCGACGCCCTTGTTAGTGAGCCTTTTTCAATAGCTATTAGCTAGTCAGTAAAATATAAAATATACAAAGACAGTTGGGCCAAATTTCGTTTACCGCGCAGGAACCATACATTTTTCCGGAATAAAAAAGTATCCTATATCCTTTCCCAGGACTTAAAGTATCTAGGTACATACCTTTCAGCAAAATCTGTTCAGCGGTTTTGACATGAAGAGGCAACATAAAGACACACTTTCGCATTGGATTTCGGATTGGATGGATTAGCGAGACTCAGACATAGTTAACTTTTAAAATTTTCTTGCTTGATTAATAAACATCACTTAGTAAATACTTAGCTCATAGCAACTGCGTCTGAATTCTCTCACATGTTCTCTCTCGAGTCTCAGTTGAACTAAGTTACCTGTCCCTGGCACCCTGCCCGCTCTGAAGCGCTCTTCAATGGAGATACTAACAGATAGTGTAGTTATTTTTAAATATTTCCATGTTTGTTTGTTTTGTTATTTAATTACTGGAAACCCATTTTTCTAATGGAAGCGACTGACGATGTAAAACGATTATATAATTACACAAGCAATAGAAGACAAGAGTGGATGAAGCAGGTTAAAAAATTGCATTTAAATGGAGACTTTAGGGCCGGAAAAATTATTTGAAATAAAAAAATGTGGATTTTATGTATATCCAGATATATTAGCCAGATGATGAACTTCTAGTTCCGGAGATATGCCAACACAAACATAAGAACATAAATACATAGCATGTATGTATGTTTTTATTATTATGTATATATATACTAGCTGTTGCCCGCGACTTCGTCCGCGTGGACTTCAGTTTATAGCGCGCGATGTCAACAAAATTGGTGTCAAAAGCTTTTATAAAAAAACTCTGGTACCCCTTAAATCAATACAGCTGTGCAGTGTGCAAACAATAAGTACTTCATTTTTGTATGTTAAACTTTATATATTATGTCAAATTTTAAAGCTTATTTAGCCCCCCAATTACACAACTTTACCCATAAACTATTTATCATTGATAGGTTTAGCCCCAATTTCACCAACGTCTGTTAGTGTTAACAGCTTGTTAAAATATCCTGTCTTCTCTTTCATTCATATGAAAAACGAAACAGCTAACGTGATACTAATTCGAGCATTAACTTTAACAGTCGTTGGTGAAATTTGGTCTTAAGGTTACGTCACTGCCTGCACAGATAAAGTACTGAGTTATTTAATATCGTAGAATAGATATAACAATCGAAAAAATCGAGACTTAAATGTAAGATGATACCACCTCTTATAGAAAGACTTTTGAGCAAGCGTCAGCGCGATGTAGAAGACGCACCGCGCCATCTATTATGAATTTTTTGAACAAATTTACGACCCTTACAACCCTTTTTTCCAGTAAAAAAGTAGCCTATGTCCTTTCTCAGGCTTTAGACTATCAGTATACAAAATTTCATTACAATCGGTTCGGTAGTTTTGGCGTTTGGCGTGAAAGCGAGACTGACAGACAGACAGACAGAGATACTTTCGCATTCATAATATTAGTACAGATTATGTGCACACTGCACAGCTGTTTTTGGGTATTTTGATTAATTAAGGGCCGTTCTACACCGGAATGGCAGCGGCGAGGCGAGCACTTTCAGCGCTGCCATTCCGGTGTAGCGCGCTGCGCGGCCCTAAGAGGGGTACCACTTACCAGGGTTTTAAAAAGTTTTTAAATTTGACACAAATTTTGTTGACACCGCGCGCTATAAACTAAAGTCCACGCGGAAGAAGTCGCGGGCAACAGCTAGTTATGAATAAAAACAATAATATATAATAAAGTAGGTATGATTAGTTCTGTTATAATAATGAAGTAAAAAATAAAGCGCCATCTGTTTTCATATATTAGAATTAAAATGTTGATTGCATTGATATATTTTCTGGATGGAATATAGGCCAACACAACACACTCGAACTCCTTAGAAATGCAGTAGGAGTTCTATAAGATAAGATAGATTGATTATTATTATAGCAAGTGATAATATTATTAAACATAATATTCTAACGTATTAAAAACTATAAACAAAAACATAATAACTAATAAGTATGATTAGTTCTATGTTACAACGAAGTTAAAAAGAAAAGCACCATCTGTTGAATCGTATTAGAACTAAAATGTTCATTGCATCGCGTCGATATATTTCTGGATTTTTTATAATATTATACATAAAATATATTTAAGATTTTTGAAATATTATTTTAATACACATCCAAGACCCAGGAACATTGAAAACTTTTTGTTCCGCCTGCGGGACTCGAACCCAGGACCCCCGGGATGAGCGCTGGCCACGCGCAATGCGAAGTAATTTTCATCGATATTTTCATGGAAATAAGATATTTTCCCACATCAAAATGTAGCCTATGTCCTTTCTCAGACTCTAGAATAACTGTGTACAAAATTTCATTGCAATCGGTTCAGTAGTTTTGGCGTGAAAGCGAGACAGACAGACAGACAGACAGACAGACAGACAGACAGACAGAGATACTTTCGCATTTATAATATTAGTATAGTTCTATAAGATAAGATAGATTGATTATTATTATAGCAAGTGATAATATTATTAAACATAATATTCTAACGTATTAAAAACTATAAACAAAAACATAATAACTAATAAGTATGATTAGTTCTATGTTACAACGAAGTAAAAAAAAGCGCCATCTGTTGAATCGTATTAGAACTAAAATGTTCATTGCATCGCGTCGATATATTTCTGGATTTTTTATAATATTATACATAAAATATATTTAAGATTTTTGAAATATTGTTTTAATACACATCCAAGACCCAGGAACATTGAAAACTTTTTGTTCCGCCTGCGGGACTCGAACCCAGGACCCCCGGGATGAGCGCTGGCCACGCGCAATGCGAAGTAATTTTCATCGATATTTTCATGGAAATAAGATATTTTCCCACATCAAAATGTAGCCTATGTCCTTTCTCAGACTCTAGAATAACTGTGTACAAAATTTCATTGCAATCGGTTCAGTAGTTTTGGCGTGAAAGCGAGACAGACAGACAGACAGACAGACAGACAGACAGACAGACAGAGATACTTTCGCATTTATAATATTAGTATAGATTTATTTATGTATTACATATTACTATACAAAATATACAAATATACATACATACACTTTTGAAATTTGGCACATTTGTTCAGACACTGAAATAGACTAACATATACAAAAACTGGACAGTTCTGGAAATATTACATTCATACGCGTCGAATTGATAACCTCCTTTTTTTGAAATCGGTTAAAAAGTCACAAGAGGTATTCAGTTTCATCAATTCATGTTACTTTGTAAGTTTTATCAACAAAAGTTTTATACAACGGTCTTCGTCGTTCAAATCAATACGAAGACAATCTTTGGGATTTTCCGATAAAACCCTGTTCGGTCATATGACGCAAAGTTCATGAAGATTTATTTCAAATACTTTTTTTGTTTATCTTTTGTACTACGATTTCATCAGTTTTTTGTTGGTATACTTCAGTTGGAAGTGATAGGTAATTTATGCTTTTTTTGTTGTTGTTAGTTGCCCGCAACTTCAGTGGCATAGGTCAGCTTATCGTGTCGGAACGGTACATTTTTTTCGAGAATAAAACTATCCATTTCGGGCGAGTTCTGAAAGCACGGCCGTAGCTAGGGGGGGCATTGGGGGGCAATGCCCTACTTTAAAAATACCAAAACCCAAGAAATCAATAAATTATGATTATTTTTTTGTACTTCTGCCCTAACTGTAACCAATGCTGCCCTACCTCAAATCTGACTGTAGCTACAGCCCTGACTGAAAGTATTTTCATATCAGGCATCAAAAACTGTTTAGTGATTTAAGTGAAAAGGTAACTGATTTTGACGACATCTGTGGCTCAGTTGGTGGACTGTTGGTAGCTCAAGCCGGGGGTTGCGGGTTTGAATCCCGCCGACGGAACAAAAAAAGTTTTCAAAGTTTCTGGGTCATGGATGTGTATTAAATATATGTACCATATAATAAAAATCCTAAATATATGTATAATATAAAAGTATTAAATATATTTCCGTTGTCTAGTACCTGTAACACAAGTCCTTCAGGTACTTGGCACAGGACTAGACTGACGTGGTGTGAAGCGTCCATAGATATCATATCAAAACTGATAGACTTGACTTTTGTATTGACTGGACTTGACATTGTATTTGGTAATCCATACTAATATTATAAATGTGAAAGTGTGTTCGTCTGTCTGTTACCTCTTGACGCCTAAGCTACTACTAAAAATATACGGTTCCCGCGCGAAAAATGTCATCGAAAACGGATTTGCAGGCATTATCTATGTTAGTTGGGTATATATGACTTAAATCTATTTCTTTCTTGTACCTATTTTAACAGTCAGTTTCTGTTAAATTCGCAGTATATGCTATCGTGACGAACACAGTGGTAAATATGAATATAATGAACTCGGCAATTTGGGTCATCGTGGTCAGGAGTTTCGGTCGAATGGCGTACCAAACTTTGTATGGAAATTACGGTGAAAATTTTACCAGTCAATATATCTGTTAAGGCGACGCCTTGATAATTTGGCTGTAGCGATATCGATTTTTTTCAGCAATGACTAAAGCTAAGAAATTAAAGTTCATTGTCAGTATTCATCATGTATTTGTCTTTGAATTACCCATAGCATAACACGATTGGTCAACTTTTATAACACAGAATAATCAATCAAAAAGACCTCTGTAAAAAAGGGATACTAATTTTGCCAACAGAGGAGAGTGATTTAAGCTTCCAAAATTTATACACTTTAATTTGCCCATAGCTTAATTATATGAAATATATAATTTATGGTTTTTTAAATAACGTGACAAAAACCATTTTGTCACTTACGCCCTTTCCATTTCTTGTTTTCTATGAGAGACAGGGCCGGCCTCTCATAGAAAACAAGCAATCTAAAACATATCCAACACGGTTTTTTACTTTAACGCAGCATCACCTTAGGTGATGATGAGTGATGACTGATCAGTCACCCAAAGACTTTATTATCAGAGACTAAATGACGCCCACAACTCGTTTATCGCACGGAAACCGTTAATTTTTCCGGGATAAAAAACTATCCTATGTCCTTTCCCGGGACTCAAAGTATCTGCATGCCAAATTTCAGCAAAATCAGTTCAGCGGTTTGGGCGTGAAGAGGTAACAGACAGATACACTTTCGTAATTATAATATTTGTATGGGCTAGATCACTTTTCGCCAGGCAATTACTTATAATTTATGTACCATCGAGGAAATTGATTCCTAGGCAGTTGACAGACCTACGTCGTTTGGTCGGTTTACGGCCGTTCCCAATTTTTTATCTATCTCTGGTTTTGCCCTACTAGAGATAGGAATAGCTCACATTAGACATTAGAAATGTCTAATGTGAGCTATTCCCATCTCTATGATGATACCCATGGGAGAAATACTCGTAATAAACATAAGCTTGAAATTCCGGTAACTAGACTTACTAAAGTCAAAAATTCTTTTAAAGGTCAATGTATACGCCTTTATAATAAGATCCCAGAAATCGTTCAAAATCTCTCAATTAATAGATTTAAAAAAGTTGTTAAAGAACGTTTGTGTACCAAAGCGTACTATAAAGTTACTGATTTCATGAATGATAGTACACCATGGGAATAAGGTCGCCCCCTGCAGAGCTGTTTCATTATAATATGTATAATAATTGTACACTCGTTGTATTTTATTTAGTCATAATGACACTGTTATTTTATAATATATTTTTTGTAATTTTCCATCTTTTTAGAAAAAGATGGCCCCGTGCGAGTTTCTTACGCCGGTTCTTCTCGCCGGGTTAGTTCCCGAACCGGTGGTAGGCATCTGTGTAGCCCCGACGTTCAGAGAATATTTTAAAAAATTTATTCTGAATAAAAAATTTTGAGTTTGAGTTTGAGTTTGAGTCTAGTAGGGCAAAATCAGAGATAGATCAAATATTGGCAACGGCCGTTAGGGTTGATTCAGACCGTAACACGACGCGTAGATGCATTTCTAAATTTATATGGATTTGACAGATTCGCCAGACGTCTCACGCAATTGAAATCTGTCAAATCCATACAAATTAATGTCGCGCCGCGCCTCGCCTCGCCTCGTCGCGTTGCGGTCTGAATCAACCCTTATGCAATGATATTCTACTTATACAGATCTGTTACGTTCATACTATTTTCCGGTTTAAATCTATTCCGAACAACATTGACAAATTTGACAGATAAGTGAAACAAAAGATACGCAATGCCATTTTATTAAAAGAGACCGACTAAATAAAAGACGACCCAATTGGGTTGTATTTGAAGCTTCACAACGCGCGCGGTAGTAACATATCTGCTTTGAGTTTTTTATATAATATATCATTGCCCTTATGTCAATTCAATGTTAGATGTGATCGGTCGGATGGGTTTAACTTAACGCGACCAAATTACTTAGGTCCGCCAACTGCCTCGGAATTAACTTCTCTGAGTACCTCCATTATTATTGTTTTTGCTTACAAAATCAAATTATTTGTTAGCAAAATATTGATCAATTACCAACATTATAGATATTAGAGCAACAATCTCGAGCTGTCAAACGAAACCGAAATTGGTTTCATCTGTGTGTAAAAATATGTGTACGACGTATACACTTACACAAGCATGATTGAACATGATTTCTATGAGATTAAAATATTGTCAACGTGCGGCACGTGCCGACTGGACGTCAAAAAGAGAGAAATGCTGTCATGTATCACACGTCTCTTTTTACCACGCAGTGTTACTGATAGTGACATCTCTCTTGCTCAGGCCTTTGTTTCTCTTTTCCGCTAGGTATATTAACTTTATGCAGAATACTCAAAATTTCGTATGCGTGCGCAAAAGATAAGCAACTATAGCCAAAGGCAATGGCCGAATTTCTCCTTATCCGGCGACCGGACTTTAAATGGTGACCCTAATTGCATGACGAAACCTACTTTTTACGTGTATCGTTTTGGATGTGTAACTTTGTATATCATCTTCAACTGACATTTATAGTTTTGGTAGCAATTATTTTTATTTATTATTATCGATAATAATTGATATACATCTGCTTCTTTTGTGAAAACTAAATAAGCAAAAGTCAAAGTGTATTTTGACTACTATATGTACATGAATTATAATAATTAGTTTCGTTGATATTATTAAAAAAAATACCCAAAGTAATGTTTGATAAAACTAAACAGCGTATAATTTGAATCGCATTATAGAAGTTTGCAAAGAGAATGAAGTTTGTATGAAATTTGAAGGTTTTAAAATGAGTTGAAATTAGAACAATTATTGCATTGATAATAATTTCTCGTTCGGTCGGCAGGTCTTTCTTTGAAGCTCGCTATACTATAAAGTTCAGTTTTTCCCAACCTTTTTCAGCCACGGACCCCCAGGAAGTCAAGCACGGTTTTCACGGACCCCTTTAATAAAAAAACAGCAAAAAAAAACGGATTACGTATGGTCCAGAGATGACACCGTGGACCTCAGGTTGAGAAACACTGCAGTATAAAGTATACGGCAAATTGCTTTTTCCAGGTCAGCTAGTAGGTACACAAATGTAATTTAGTTAAAACTGTCTCGTAGTATTTATCGGTACTTCTCTACGAATAATAAAAACTATTTATTATTCGTAGGTACTTCTCATCAAACATTCTATGGAAACAATGGAACACTTTAAAAAAAAAAACCAACGTAGTAACGCAGCTCAATAACATTCGTATATCGAGTCTCGTAAGTCGAAGGCCATACATACAATGGTAAGTAGGCCGCGACTGAAGTTCACCAATGATCATCAGATTTGGGTTTTTTTTTTTATGAAATAAGGGGGCAAACGAGCAAACGGGTCACCTGATGGAAAGCAACTTCCGTCGCCCATGGACACTCGCAGCATCAGAAGAGCTGCAAATGCGTTGCCGGCCTTTTAAGAGGGAATAGGGTAATAGGGGAGGGTAGGGAAGGGAAGGGAATAGTTGAGGGCAGGGAAGGGAATAGGGTAGGGGTTAGGGGATTGGGCCTCCGGTAAACTCACTCACTCGGCGAAACACAGCGCAAGCGCTGTTTCACGCCGATTTTCTATGAGAACGTGGTATTTATCCGGTCGAGCCGGCCTATTCGTGCCGAAGCATGGCTCTCCCACGTAAAATTGGCATCATGTCATGATTATTTTAACCCTTCTTATTGTTTTAACATAACTTTCTTACAAAAAGTAATTTATAGTACAGTATGCTGACAAGTTTGCTGTCCGAAAATCGTTAATTACAAAACAACCAAAAGGATTTAATATTGAGTTTAGACTTTGGACTTAAAAAAATTATAAATCCTTAGCTACTAATACATTAAGTATAATATATACAGTGTGCAATTTACGTGCAATTAAACCTGCCAATTTTTTTCCAGGGCTTAGGTATCATTAGGAGAGTCCATTTAACCAAAAAAAATGTTTATTATTATATATCTATAAAGAATATTTTGATTATAGTTAGACCTTTACTTTATTCTGTTTACTAATTACCTGCCCTAATCACTTGCACTTGTTACCAATGAAATGAGCCGTAAATGAATGAACTATAGCCCTGATTCTGGTGTTTAAAACCCCTATTAATATAGCTTTAAGAAATTAAAAGCATTACCTGTCAATATCAATCATAAATTAACTGGTTGGACAAAAACTCATATTATTATCGTATTCACTTTGATTGATAAGTGAAGGTGATTATTGCAAGTGATTACTAATCAGGAAAAAGTTAACCTGTACTCGCACTAGTCAAATTAAGGCAACGCCTTGATAATTTGGCTGTAGCGATATCGATTTTTCTCAGCAACAACTAAAGGTAAGAAATTAAAGTTCATTGTCAGTATTCATCATGTCTTTGTCTTTGAATTACCCATAGCATAACACGATTGGTCAACTTTTATAATACAGAATAATCAATCAAAAAGACCTCTGTAAAAAGAGGGATTCCTATTTTGCCATCAGAGGAGAGTAATTTAAGCTTCCATTTGTACATAAATTGGTTCAAGCATACACTTTAATTTGCTTATAACTTATATGAAATGTATTTATGGTTTTTAAATTACGCGACAAAAACCATTTTGCCGCTTACGCCCTTTCCATTTCCTTCCTTTTTTGCTGTTCCATCCATCCATTCCAGCAATCTAAAACATATCCAATACGGTTTTTTACTTTAACGCGGCGTCACTTTAAATACAGATTACAGGCCACGTCTGTTTGTTAATTCCTAACAAAAACAGAGGTGTGTTTTCGTTGCAGATGCCACTGACTATCTATATGTCTATATGTTGTATGCTACGCGAGCAGCGTAGTATCCAGACAGGTGGGCTAATTATGATTTTTAGGGTTCCGTTCCCAAAGGGTAAAAACGGGACCCTATTACTGAGACTTCAATGTCTGTCCGTCTGTCTCCAGAACCCCTACAGCTGGACTTCTGAAATTTTCACAGATTGTGTGTATCTGTTGCCGCTATAAATATATATGCAAATAGGTACTAAAAACAAAATGAAATTAATATTTGAGGATGGCCCCCATACACCAAACTTGATGTTTTGGCCTTTTTTGCTCTATAATAATAATGGCAACAGATAGGTACTTGAATTTTTCTCAAACTTCTTAGTTATATGTGTACTGTAATATTTAATAATAATATTAAAACAAAATAAAAATTAAGGGGGGCTCTTATACAAAAAACACCTTTAACACACAAGATTTTTTTATTTCTGTTTCTGATATGACCGAGAGTGGTCTTAGCCATAATCCGTTATCGTCTGTTTGCTCACGGCTTCGTCAAAATTATATTACGAGAGCAAAGCATCAAGGCGTTTGACAGCAGACATTGTCAATTTTCACCCAACCAGGCTATGTTGAAGATGTATTAATGCCGAACTAGCAGAATCAGGGTACTAATAACCGTATCGAGCTGTAGATACAGGTTACAGTTGTGTACACTCGTTAACGTTAAACGTTCATTTAACGAGTTGTTTAACGGCGGGATATTCTTTACATAGCATTGCCCACTTGCGCCAGTCAAGATTAAAGTTAATCGTAGATTAGCATGTCATGTCTAACATTTTTGGTACTTATTTAAGAGAAATATGTTATTTTGATTTTAAAAAATCAGCCAATTGTAAGCGGGACACGCACACAAAAGGTTTCGTATCATTGTAGAGCAATTATTTTGTTTTTTTAGTCATTTGTTTTTATAACAGCATCAGAGCTAGACAGCTAAAAATGTTGTGTAAATAAACAGCTGACTGTTTAAATATCGTAGATCTCGAGATACAGCCTGGAAATAGACGGATAGGCAGCGAAGTCTTAGTAATAGACACCCTTTGGGTACGGATCCCTAAAAATCAAGATTTAGGGGCTAGGGCATAAATGGACCCAAAGGCTACTTGTCTACGCACTCAAAACGAATTGAAATTTGAAACCGTGTAGGTATAGTTGTTTTTTAGGCAATATAATATTCTCAATATTATGGTAGAAAAAAATATAAAAATAACTCAGCCGATTAAGTATATTGAAAATTTAAATCATTTACAAGTACTAACTCAAAGTATTCCGTACGATCTAGGTTAGTTCGTAGTATTATATTGTAGCGGCGTCAATTGCCCTACTTACAATCAACTGCCTCCAGAGACTGGGCCTATTCTGCGAAGTTCAACCGGCTGGAACCCTGGACTTACACGGTCCAGTTTACTTGTTGCCGTGTCTATTTTTGTGTTGTAACGTTGTAATGTTTTGCATTTACCGGAGTTCGGACTAAACTAAATCCATACTAATATTTAAAGTGTGTCTGTCTATCTGTCTGTCTGTTTCCTCTTCACGCCCAAACCGCTGGACCGATTTTGCTGAAATTTGGCATGGAGATACTTTGAGTCCCGGGAAAGGACATAGGATAAGTACTTTTTATCCTGGCAAAATGTACGGTTCCCGCCTGATAAACGAGTTTTGGCGCAACGGAGTTGCAGGCGTCATCTAGTAAATTATAATTATACCTTGGTATAATAGATTTATTGTATTATTTTTAGATTGAGGTATTGCTAGTTAGATCAATGTTTGATTCCCTCTGTCTCCTGACTTATATCAAAATCATGCTGAATTGGTAATTTGTACTACTTTCTACTATAGTCTCTTTATCTGCCAAAGGTCTATGAAAACATTGTTTCGTCTCGTAGGGAACGATATGGAATTTCCAAAAGAAACTCGAAAAAAATGAATTTAGAAGATATAATCTGAATTATTACAATATTTAACTTGTGTTGAAGCGAAAGTCGCAGTTAAAAAGTATGACAAAAAACAAAATAATTTTCTACCGTCAATTCTACAATAATTATACCTACATGACGTAAAAATATCTTAAATAATCAAACGCCTGATAGATAAAAATAGCAAACTAACTATCGGGCGTGAACAAACATGTATAGTTTAATAGCAACGTTCTTGTTGGTCACTTGTCGTCCGAATGTTTACTATCTGATTACTTTCATGTAAAAGAAGCCAGACAATTTTTAGCTTTTTTATTGAGAACTTGTTGTCCATTTTATGAATGTTTTATTGAAGTGAAACTTCTTTAGAGTGCTCGCTTAGAGTGAAACTTTACGATTTTTCATGACCTCGAAATTTCAACCCTCTTTTGAGGTTTTGGACAGAAGTCAGTCACTTCGAATTTCGAACACGTCTACTCTGTACACACTCTTATTTATAAAGGATGTAAGGATATAAAATATAAAAAATTGCCTATATCCTAGCATCGAGTGACAAAAAAGGATCAATTACATTAGGTCAGCGCGGCGCTCGCGTGCGGCCCCGCCCGCAGGCCGCTATTATGTTAATGATCGTTGCGTTTATTTTTAACAGAAACTGTTAAAACACAGACGTAAAAAAAAAAAAAAAAATTTTTTCGTTCTAAGAAAATCGAAAATTGCTCAGTTTAGTCTAATGGTATAAATAATAAAAATATTAAATACTTAAGTAAATGCATATTTATTGCAGTTATCCATATTAATTTTTTTTTAATTTATTTTAATAATTTATGTACACAACAATGTTTACAGTGAAAGTCTTAAAACTAGAAATACATTTCAGTACAAAGGTACTACTTATTTAATTCTTTTTATGACTATAAAGTTTTTACATCGTTATCAAACTTATCAAAGTAGCTCGTTACAGTTTTGTGATTATGATAAAGAATATCTAACACCCAATGATATTCTATGTTACTAACGTAACTAGATTGGAAGTTTACGGTAGCAACGCGTTGCCACTTCGAAGATGCCTGCAGGCATATCTCACATACATAATGACATAACGAATATATGACTTGACATTGTCTTTTGAACAAAAAAGTGGTTACGCATTTCTGAGAATCTTTTGTAAGACATTGCTACTCTAGTATTTTAGAAACTCATTGCTAACACCAATACAACCTATTAGTCTATGATAAGTCTTACTATGGGTACGGCCCAAGATTAAACATACTCTTTGACATTCACAGAACTCAAAAAATAAAAGAATACAATTATACCTATTATTATTTTTCTTGAGATGGAAAAGGTTTACTATAACTTTTTTTTCTTATTTACACTTCGGCTATTTAACCATGGCCAGCGTCGAGTATATTATGGCAAGAAAACAATATTCTATATTCTATAATACAATTTTCATCGTCGTCTTTCTAAATCGTCAGGATCGTCATGTCTAAAGTATAATATTATGTCTAAGTATAAAGTCAATACAGACAAGAAGTCAAGTCTGTCGAGCAGACATTTTACTGAAACTTTCGATGGAGTTTTGGAGGGAACACAAAATAGCACGTTTCTGGATATTGCATCACTTTCCTACACTAATTGTGCACGAAAACGAATATCTAATAGTTAATATCCTACCAATATTACACATAAAAAACCCAGTTAACACAATTTTAGGAAATTAATTCAAAAACACAACATCACCCTTTCACATTCCCGGCAAAACTCTACTATAACTTTTATTGAACAGTCAGTAAAATAATAAAGATATCGCAAACCTTTAACAAGACGTCAGTCGTCACTCGTCGCAAACCTTTTTATTAGGACGTTATTAGGGTCGTTCTACATTGGCGGGTGAAATATAGTAGCCAATAAGGGCGAGAACAAATCCACTTATATGACGATACGTCTTCCCTTACCGTCCGTGACTTGTTTGAAAATAGAACCCTGATTCTGCTTTTGTAATGCAAGTTGCAACATTGATACAGCTTAGTTTCTTATTTGATTCAGCCTTTTTCCTATCAACTACAAATTGGTATTCTCATAAACTATCAAACAGGTATGCTGAACATCGCGGTCGCGGTATAAAAAATATATAAAAACTATACTTACCTAGGTTTAAAATAACAGGTAAGTATTATGGTTTCTGTATAATATTATTGGGCTTTTTTTATAATATTCACATTTTATAGTTATAATAAGGTGTTTTTGAAAAGTAGATAGTAACTAAAATAGTGGAATTTTAACCTATTTACAAATTATCAACACTGGTAAACAAACTAGTTTGCGGCATACCTACATTTTTCTACAGAAATTGTATTGTATGAAGATTACATGAACGAGATTTTTTTTTGTTTGTCTATCTCTTCGACAGATAAAACTATTATATATATAGAGACAAGTAAACAGCAAAAACTAATAGAAAAAAGTTTTTTCATTATTATATTAAGAATATCTTATCTTATATCTTTAAACGAGCAATTCTTGTATCTGTATAATTAGAATCTCGGAATCGGCTCCAACGATTTTCATGAAATTCAGTATAATATATAGATATAAATTTCGGTTATCATTTTTAGAAAATGTCATTTTATTCGTGTTTTATCGAATACTGAGCAAAACTCGGTCAAATAGCTAGTATTATTTAAAAGAGTTTGAAAATAATAAGAAGGTTAAAGACGCCATAACTATTTCTCACGAATACTAGGTTATGTTTCATGAACCATTACACCATTTAAACAAAACAATATATTACGGAAACAATCAAATGGGCGTATTGCGAAAACCTGAGCCAAAAGAGGCGTGGTTGATCGTTAAATTACTCTGATATATTGCCTAGTATTATAATAATCAAAAACCACGATCTATAAATTAGACTAACTAGTACAGTGTTACATAATGCTGACCGATCAAATCTAAAGAAGGTTATTGATTATAAGTAGGGTTGTTGAGGAAGTGATTATGAGGAAGAGGAGGAGGAAGAGGAATTGTCACGCGCAAATTTAGAGGATGCGGATGAGGAAGAGGATATTTTTTGAGGAAGAGGATTCGGATGAGAAATAGGATGATAGGAAATTATAAATACTAGCGGACCCAACCCAAAAGCCTTTGTCCTGTCTGTACATAACTAGGTACTATACATTACACAAAAAATAATTAAAAGGGCACTTTCCAGTGGGCCAAACTATGAATCTAAACCATTGACAAAACACACACAATAAAGAATCATTAAAATCGGTCCAGCAGTTAAGGAGGAGTTCAGTAACATACACAACACATGCACACAAAAAAAGATGAGTGAATGATATACAATTATCGCGCTCTGGCTTGTGCGTTGCCATGATTGTATACGCGACGCGCATGCGCAGTGAAATTCCTCATAAATTCCTCTTAAATTTTGAGGAAGCGATAGCGGAAGAGGATTTTTTTTTTATTTATGAGGATGCGGTAACGGTTGAGGAACCCAGAATATTGCGGAACTTCCGCATTATGAGTAAGCGGAAGAGGAATCCTCAGCAACCCTAGTTATAAGACGACGTATATATATCCGTTATGCTAAGTACTCACAATTCACATACGGTTTTGCTCGATAGTTTTACTCCGAATCGAAAGAAATGACATATTTGACATATGTAATTCCATCGAGCCGGCGCGAAGCGAGTCTTCGAGCTGTGAGTTTTGCAGTCCACACGGTGGTTATTGCTCAATTTGGAGTAAAACTATCGAGCAAAACCGTATGTGAGTACTTAGTATTAGATGATTTTGTATCTTGCGACAGAAATATAACAGGTAGAGATTACTGCCTAAAGAAAGTACCTATCTACTGTTGACCGTTGTTGCATTGCTGTCACAAGAAACATAAACACCTTACACCCTGCCGATAGGAGATGATAACTCAATTTGCAAACTACCTCCGCCCTTATACACTGGCAATATTTTGACAACGTTATCGCTTCTTTATTACAATAGTAGCGACCCTTTCACAAAAATTGATAAATAAAAAATAAAGTATCAAAATCGGGAACAAAATAAATCCCTTTAGAGCTCACGATAGTTTTTTTATGAAATAAGGGGGCAAACGAGCAAACGGGTAAAGCAACTTTCGTCGCCCATGGACACTCGCAGCATCAGAAGAGCTGCAGGTGCGTTGTCGGCCTTTTAAGAGGGAATAGGGTAGTAGGGGAGGGTAGGGATGAGAAGGGAAGGGAAAAGGGGAGGATAGAGAAGGGAATTGTGCCTCCGGTAGACTCACTCACTCGGCGAAACACAGCTCAAGCGCTGTTTCACGCCGGTTTTCTGTGAGAACGTGGTATTTCTCCGGTCGAGCCAACCCATTCGTGCCGTAGCATGGCTCTCCCACGTATATCGATAGTATTAATTTCTTATCAATACGCAGCTATGTCCAATGGAAAGCCAATTACTATATTCAAAACGTCAAGCTCATTACTTTTTTGTTGTAGTCAGTGCCCCGGCCCCCCCTTTTAATATTATCAGGACCCTCATGATGTTTTTGTTGCCAATACGCAGCTATGTCCAATATAAAGCCAACTATAGTCAGAACCCCAAGCTCATAATCTTTTTTATTGTCACTGCGCCATGTTCTCCCTTGTTCCCAGTATTTCACACATTCTTGTTGTCGGTGCTCAGCTATGTCCGAAACAGAACCTATGGGCTATGGCTCATGTTCTCTTTTGTTCCCAGTGCGCCGGGCTCACATTTTTATTGTCAAAACTCCAATCTCACATTTTTGTTGTCAGTTCCCAGCTACATGCAAAGTAGATAATTATGCAGAACCTGTAGGCTCATTTTCTCTCTTGTTCCCAATGCGCCGGGGTCACATTTTTGTTGTCAAAACTCCAATCTCACATTATTGTTGTCAGTGCCCAGCTATGTCCGAAGTAGACGCAGAACCTATGGGCTTGGCTCATGTTCTCTCTTGTTCCCAGTGCGCAGGGCTCACATTTTTTTTGTCAGTGCCCAGCTATGTCCAAAATGGATGGAATTATGGCGAACCACCTATGGCTCATGATCCACTTTTGTTCCCAGTGCGCAGCGGGACGCGCGGCGTGGCAGGAGGCGGCGGCGCTGTCTATCGGCGGCGGCGCGGCGGGCGCGGGCGGCGCGGCGCGGCGCTGCTCGGTGCTGGGCGACCACCCCGGCGCGAGACGGGACCCGCGCGCCAAGTGGCATCGCACCAACCGGGTGAGTGAATACTTCCTACTCTTCTTTTCTTCTGATTAATTTCGTTGCGGGCCCCAAAACAGTTTAGCACGTCCTTCGGGCTCCCTGAGATCATATCAAAAGGTTTTAAGGTTGTTTACCGCTATCGATGGCTGGTGTAGTGAGATAGTTATTTCCCGTTAAAAAAACGGATAAGTGAACCGGGTCAATTGTAATTTGTGGCAACCAACGACGGGATGAGTGATCCGGATCAAGTGTAGGAGACACTAAAGGCTTGCGTTCTATGTTTTTCTTGGGAAACCAACCAACCAACCAAAGCATAGGAAAGCTTAAATCTTGGGGTAATTAACATGACATAGGTAAGTAACGTTGCCAATCTCAAGTAAAATATGCATACGATATACAGCGAATATGAGCATTGATAAGTTTAAGTTTAAGGCTAAGTTTACATTATGCGCCCGCCCGAACTGTCATGACAGTGCAGCAGTGGGACCGCGCTGCTATTTGAAATAAATCGTTAAATAATACCTATATATTTTGGTATTATATTCTATACTGTTACAATTTGTGTTACATTAAGCCCATTGTTTGATGTTCTCTAGAATTCTGAAACCTTAAATTTCTAAGAGCTAATAAGATAACAAAGTTGTACTTAAGTAATAAGTAAAACAATGCCTTTACTTGTTAGGGACTTTTGGACTTAGGTTCTGAAATTGTGTAATACAAATAAACTTATAAGTAAGGTAGTTGCTAGAATATATTACTTACAAGATAGAAAGTGAATACGCTGCAATTTTGATTTTTATTTCGGTTACTCCATAAACTCGGTTACGATTACCCCTCACATTCGATTACGGTTACCCCACATAATAGATTACGGTTGCTCCGCATATTCGGTCACAGTTTCTCCACACATCCGGCTGCGGTTATTTAACATTATGTTACGGTTACTCAACAATCGGTTGCGGTTACGGTTTCAGGTGCGGGACGCCTCATACGGTTCATCATCGGAGTCGGAGGAGGACGGCGCGGACGGATGGGGCGTGGCGCGGCTGCTGTACGCCGGCCTGGTCACGCTCGCGGTCGGCCTCGTCGTGTACTTCGTCGGCACTGGAGACAAGGTGAGAAAGAGAGAGGGAGAGGGAAAGAAAGAGCGAGAGAAAGCCTTGATCTATTTAAGAGATAAACAGTGTAAGCTGCTGATTTACCGATTAAATTCCTAAAATAAAGGAAAGAATAATGCATGCTAAGACAACCATCATGGTTTACTGGTGTATGATATGTTGATTATTGCTAGAAGCTAACGGAAAGTAGTGTCAGTCTTCTTAAACTAGTGACATCCTTAATCCTAATTTCTTACCATAAGGAGTAAAGAGATGTTGCACTTTTTTCATTATTTACTTCGTACACCATCATCATCATATTAAACCAATTACTGCGCATATGTTATACTTTTCTTCCCATGTTTCAGGGATTCAAAACACCAGCGCTGCGGCTGGTGGGCCCGTCACTCATCGTGGCCGGCCTCGCCTGCTGCCTGCTCCGTATCATGTTCTGCATCTTCGCCAAGCCATGCTGCCGGCGACGGACCAACCACAAGGAGAACAGAAGGTTAATTTTTAAAGCTCACGACTAAGTTACCCAAATGGGATTTATTGAATGCGTGTATTTGTAAGTTTGGTAGTACTAAATAAAATGTTATCTTTAAAGTCGTTTGACTATATTATCGACATTTGAAAAGGCTATAAAAAACAAATCTGTGGAAGACTAACAAAAATGTCGCTGACGTCAAATTAAACTAGTCTGGAAGGTATTTGATTTTTAATTAAACTAAAACTTGACACAATAATCTTAACTTTTAAATTTCCTATTCATGAACTTACGCAAAGAGCACATACACATCCTAGTATCCGTAACCGTATCTATAATCGCATTCGTAACCGTATCCGAAAAATCCAGACTGTCCGGGTGCGCGGAGGGCGAGGAGCTGCCGCTGGCGGGTCGCGGGCCGGCGCAGTGCTCCCCCGCGCGCCGCCTCGACTCCTCCTGCGACGTGTCCAGCCTGTCCAGCGGCGAGGAGGACGAGCGCTTGCGCCGGTACCGCACCGCCGCACCGCATCCGCAACCGCAACCGCAGCCACAGCCGCAGCCGCACTCGGTTCTCGTGCAACCGGTAGGTGCAAATCGTTTATTGGACACTTCTGTTGGTGCACAAGATAACATTTTTATAGGACCTACATTACTTAGCCCAGTGTGCTGTGACTTCATAAAATATTATTGTATCCGATGACAAGATATCAACATACCCTACAAAGTACTGCCAAAATAATTCGAAACGAATCAACCTTGCGGCTTCGATTTTTGACAACGTGGGCACTGTGTGTGCGCCTACACGGCAAGTGCGCCGGCAAGTGGCGCACTTGACGGGGTGGCGCACTTTGCCACACTCACGATATAACTTTATTTTTAGCTATCGTTTATCATATTCCAGGCGATCTCCCAAAAGCCGTCATCGTCGGGCCTGCGGCAGGAGGGGCGGCGCCCCCCGCCTCGCACCGTGTCCTTCGCGGGCCCCGGCGAGCTGCTCCTCAGTCCGGCGCAGCTGCGCTCCTAACACACACCCGGCCGCAATACTGTACTGTGAAGTGAAGTGGCAGTGTCTAGTTTGTAGTTGAGTGTACTAGTCCCATCCGTCTGCGATCGGTGCGGTTCTTTGGCAGAAATACGTGTTCTTCTTTAAAACGGCCTCCGATAGCCAGTGTTAGTAATTTGATGAGGTGAAAAAATATGTTGGCAGTGGTAGTGTTGACAGTTTAAAGTTGACAAATATCTGTGTTGACAGATATCCGTGTTGACAGTTAGGTCACAGTACACATATTAACTTGGAAAGGGATCGTCACCGTATCGCTTCGAGCCGTTCAATATTGTTTGTATGAAACTCTACTGCGACGCACACTAAGCGGAACCGTAACGTAATCGTCTCGCCTCGGAAGGGGACAGCGGTCGGCGAGCCGTAAGCGAGGCGTTGCCTAGCCGTAGCCGAGTTGACGTACAGGCGATACTTCATACTGATACGCTTTGGTAATACGTGCATACGTTAGGTTGACGCCTGTTTGACGGCGAGGCGAAAGGCGATACGGTGACGATCCCTTTCCGAGTTGATAATATTATGTGTGCTTTGACCTTTACAGTTGACCTTTTTTTCAGCTAGACGGCAGCACCAGCACAGACGATAAACAAAAAGTTTAGTTTGACGTTCGATAACGCTTCTATAAATATTCTGATATGGTGCAACATGTCGGATTTTGGTCGGATTGTTTACCGTATGTGCTAGCAGTGCCCTCTGCGACCGGTGAGTAATATTCCTTTAGTTGATAATTGACAGATATCCGTGTTGAAATTTAATAATTGACAGCTTGACCTTGAGGCTGTGAATTGTGATAAACATGAATCCGTCAAGTAATTAATATTTTATAGATCTCTGGGTTAATTAAATGACAAATATTTTTAAATGCTCGGTATTTTTTCTCAGCGTTTCAGATTCAAGATAATATTACAGTACCTACATTACTAGATACTTATGACTTATATTCATCATAAGTTCTAGTGTTTTTAAATACAAAAGATACATAAAATAAAAACATGCAAAAAACAATAATTTTCAAATGGCATCTTGCCACAACAAGAGTTTAGAAATGAGCTTATTAGTAAGGACAATTTTATAAATGAGTAAAAGTAAGTTTCGAATGTGTGTTTTAATAAAGTCTCGCAATTGTTATTTTTGGTAACACAACTATAGATATAACAACGTTACCCTCAACACGATACCAGTTCAAATTATTATAAGTTCATGATAATATGGCATAATTATTTATTAAACTTTTAAGTTTAAAAGAGTGTATGTAGAGATGATGTAGAGTACACGTTAAAAGAAAAAAATGATGACGGCGTCGTGAAGCAATATTAATAGTACGACCCTCTTTTTCATGAGGAAACCTTGAAATTTCACTCTCAACGCGCCCAAAGAAGTTTTACTTCAAAATCCCCTCAAAGTCCATAAAGAACCGTGCCGAGGCGCACCATCCTGTATAGAGTATAACGATTATGTTAAAACTGCCTACTTAATAGTCGCGAATTTATATTAAATATAAAATACATAAAAATATATTTATAACTGACAATAATGATTGTTAACTGATGGTTAAAGTGTTATGTGTTAATTTTATTTGACGTCATATTTATGTGTAGTTCATACGCCGAAAAATATTATCACGTTATGAGTAAAAAAATTTATTTATAAAACTAGTAATTTTGTTATAACTTACATAAAATTAATTATAATATTATTTAACAAAGTATTTCAAATTTTACTTTATAGTAAATTATATGGTATCTCTTTTACGGGATGCCTTTTACTTAAAATATTATTTACTAAGTATATCTCCTATATCTCTATAAAATATAAAATATAAGGTCATAAAATATTATTATATTATTTCGTCTACTACGTAGCTCGTAGACCAAGGCTACGCCACGCGTAGACCGTCTACGACGATTCGTAGCACTATCTTTTCTAACCTTTGGTAGACTATTTCTATGATCTATGATTATATTATAGATTTTATCTTAATATAATTAAACCCGTACCTGCAACTCCTAAGCTTTACCGACACAATAATTACAGAAACAAAACCCTATTATATTCAAAATATTATATTAATGTTAAATATTATATTGCTTTGAAGTTGATTATGATTATAGTAAAGTTTATATTAAAAGTTTAAATAAGTAGGTATTATATCGGCTACGTCACAGCCATCTAGTTGTAGCTAGCCAACTCAATGTCTAGGCAGATCATGAGAGTCATAGAAAACAAAAATATTAAAAGAATCAAGAATCTAAAAAAAATCACATAGTTGTACGTACGAGAAAATATAATATATAACTAGCTGTCCCGGCAAACGTTTCTTTACCATATTAAGTATTTCGCCCGTATTATTTTATTGAAATGACTAAATAAGTATGTCACCATGGCAACATCCATCGCTATCCCGTCGCACAAACAATGGTCGCCGTCAGTCTCGAGTTGTAATAATTTACTATTATTTATTCAACAAATGCACTTATCGATATAAAAAGTACCCAGTAGCTGATTCTCAGACCCACTGAATATGCCCACTGACTATACCACATATAAAATTTGGTTAAAATCAGTAAAGCCGTTTCGGAGGAGTACTCGGCCTGACATTGTGACACGAGAATTTTATATATGAGAAGATTAAGCAAGCATCTACTTTTTTAAAACCAAACCTATCTTAAATATTAAAAACTGTAAATTAATTTTTAACAAATTTTGTGATCAAACCTAGGCGTTGAGCTGCCTAGTCAATCCAGCTGTGACCAATATAAAGACTTTTATTCAGAGTAATAAATAATTTTATTTATAAATATTATAAACATTATTTTGGCGTGTGAACTACTGGAAGACACCAAGTTATAGATAGCTAACATATTGATGTATAGTACTGTGTAACAGTGACGTTGTTATAAGTGTGTCAAGCGTGCGTTGTATTTTGCACTATATAGTCGAACTGTTTATATAACTATACCTATATTTTAGAAATATTTGCACCTTAGACTATTCTATATCTGCAGGTCTAGTATAGCTTAACACGGTTTTCGGAGTTCATAATTCGAATGTACATTTGTTTATACATCAAGTTCAGTAAATAGTGTTTTAATACACGTGTAACGTATCGTGTTACCGATGTATTATAAAGTAACTTGTATTATTTTATGCGCAAGTAATTCATTTTGTAATGTGTTACAAATAAAATAATACATAATAAGTTTAAATATTACAAAAGTAACGCGTTACAATACAAATTCTGTTTTATTATATCACTTCTAATACGTATTTTGAGTGCAAAATAGAATTTATAAATTATAAATACTTCTTGTAACATTGTTATAAGTTGTTCCTATTTACTGAACTCAATGTTTATATTATAGTTTTTGTCAATTATAAACATACAAAAATGAACGTAGTTATTTTGTATGATTTATATCTAAGAATTGTCAATTACTTATTTTTGAAGTAAGATTTAAAATTGGCTTTTTTTCGTCATGTCGTAAATATTATTTAAGCTTGTACTATTTCGATATTATTATAATTGTCATTTATTTCTTAGAATTAAAATTTTCGTAAGTCAGAAAGTAAATTTTGTGTATAACAAATATTATACGCTACTACAACAGTAATAACATAATAACCAAAAATATTGTACGTAATTTACCTAGGTACCAAATGAATTTTCACTTATATAGTACCAAAAAACCTATTGCGAATTATTATCGAGACAAGACAGCGAATTTCAGTGTAGAAGATCTAAATTATTATAGTATGATATTATAATTTTACAACGTAATATTGTCATCAAGAATGTTTCTAATCCCATAAATTAGTTATTGAAAATTCATTATAGAGAACTATACAAGTGAAAATTTCGATCAATCGAAAACCGAAATAAAAATATAGATGTTAAGGGAATAATGAGCTTCGTTTAGACTTACTGGCTTGTATAGTGTGGTGTACAAAATTCCATACTCCATCGATTTCTTTCGATCTATATAGTCCGAAAAATTTTTGTTTAGCAGACTATTCAATATTCATTATCACTTTTTTACGAATAATAATGACGTAGTAGTACTTAATAAGGTACAGTTGAGAAATATTAATACGACCAATTACAGAAGTACATCACCTGATAGCTAAACTTAAATTTTTTGTGACTGTTTTATAGATTATTATACAGCTATAATTTCACCTATAAATACGCACATATTCAGGTGACAGGGTTACGAATCAAAAATTTTGTATTTGCCATAACGAAAATCGCTTTCGAAATTAGCATTTTATCAGTTACATAATATTACAGCTGTAACGTAAATTAATTTTATTAATACATCGAGTTTTAATAGTTTAAAGTAATATTACTCCTGTATTATTAAGTTTATTCAATATTAATGATGTTACGGACGAATAGTTTATTACAAATTATTATAGTTTACTGTCTAAATAACTCATATGGTTTTAAAATCTTAAAAACTCAGTAAGTATAATACTTTATTTCTTAGGTTCTTCAACTAAAAAACTATAATATTTTAAAGTTTTTTCTACCTACAAACTTAGTTACCTGTTTAGAGATCTTTATCTAATATTATCTTTATTAACCACTCTAGTTGCTACTATTAGCATTAAATATTCTACTTGAAACTTTTAAGAAACATTTTTTTTGTTTTGTGGTTACCTTGATAAAGGGTGTCTCAGCGCCGATTTTCAACTTTAAACACGAATTTCTCGACAACCTTCGGGGTTAGCTGGAGTGGAGTGGTAGCGTTCGATAGGTGACGAGTGCGGATTTTTTGATCGCCATGGCAGAGTGGTCTGGTGCGCACCGCGCGTACGCAGTAGAAGCGTACTTATGCAATGGATTTTCGTTGAGTGAAGCACGGCGTAAATTTTGTAGTCGCTATGAAATCCACCGTTTGAGTGATGCCTCGAGTACTCAATTAATTAAGTCGTGGGTAGAGAAGCTTAGAGCGACAGGATGTTTACTAAATCATTCAATTGGACCACGAAATAGACCTGTGCGATCGATTGAAAACATCAACCGCGTCGCCGCTGCGGTCGCGGAGCTTCCACGATGCTCACTTAGAAAACATGCTGCCTCTTTAAGCCTCCATCGTACAAGAATTCAAAGAATTTTGGCTTTAGATTTAAAATTTTATCCGTATAAAACACAAATTGTGCAAAATGAAACCTCCATGGACACACATAATGCGTCATTTCCGGGAAAAATCATAAGCCGATTTGGAGATATATTGTGTCCACCCAGATCTCCCGATTTAACGTCCGCTGACTTTTTTTATGGGGTTATCTCAAAGCAAGAGTTTTTTATACCCCTCTTACAAATTTGGAACAGCTGAAGACTAAAATAACGACAGAAGTGAGAGCTATACCAGCGGACATCCTTCGGCGCGTCTCGGCAAATTCACGTGTCCGATTTGAAGAGTGCATTCGCCGTGATGGAAGACACCTTGACGGTGTAATATTCCGTACATAAAATCCGCACTAATACACTTTAATTTACTACAGTAAAAATATTATAAATACAATTTGTTTTTTTTATACAAATTTTCAAAGTTGAAAATCGGCGCTGAGACACCCTTTATATTTTTCATGATAGCCTCATCTCTTAAGTGTATGAGAATACAAATCGATGCATTTTATTTTGTATTTTCTAAGTAAGAATTGTATGGAAATTCGATTTTCACACCTTCAAACATTCATTCCTGAGCCCTTTTAATCAAAGTATTTTCTTTATTTCTTCTTTATAGAATCGCCAATCAAAATGTATGGAATTGATATGACAAGAGTCAAATGTCGACTTCATAAAATTATCAAACGCTTACGTCAATTCCATATATTTTGGGTCGACGTTTCTATAAAGAAGTGATAAAGCGAACATCTTGGCAAGGGGCTCTGATCTCTTATTTTCAATACGGAGTTTTATGCATTTTGTAATAAGAGCTATTTACATTTTCAGATACTATTGAACAGAATACTTTTAATATTCATAAACGAAATACTTAACATTATTTTTAGAAACTATACCTAGATATATTAACTGCTTATATCGATTCTATCTCGGTTCACCAATATACAATTCCTAAATAGAGTTTTTCAATAAGTAACATTCATCAAATAACATAAAATCTTTGACAGCATTTATTTTGCCCAACAGTTTAGGTTTTAGGATAAAAACTATGCTTATTATTCTATTTAAATGTCTTACGAAAATACTTATTTAATCTTTTAAAAATATGAGTTTTAATAATTGAAATTGAAAATTTGTTTTTAAGACTGCTGTGTTTGTTTGGATGATTCTTAATCGTTTAGGCATGTGCTTCCAAGTGTCGCTTCTAGTGGTTTCGCTATTCGTTCCATAATTTGGCCTAAAAAATTCTAGATTAAAGCTGTATATAGTTTGATTAATTTCAGCAATAATATTAATATAGTCACCGTACCATTGATGTGCTATACCTAAGGACGACTCATAACAGTAAACGTAACAGAAATGCTTCAGTGTGTGCGATCCACGAATATAAGGCATCCATTACACGCTCATACAAGCGACAGTCAATTCCGTCAATCATGAATTATGTTTGACTGATGGTGATTGATGGATTGACGAATAGTATTAAACGGTCACTTAATTCTCTTCAGTTTTATGTCAGTCAAAGTCAAAATTTTCAAAAATTCTATTTTTTTCCTATTTTGTCAGATGTGACAACACTCACTCAAAATTCGTGACTGATAATAATATTATGGTTGCATGAAGCAAAAATCTAAATATCCAGATTTTCATCAATCCATTTCATGCAACCGTCTGTCACGCTCTTACCTACACGGTAGGTTATTCATCAGTTACAGCCATGACTGTGGTGAAACTGACAGCAAAACCTACTGTGTAATGGATGCCTTAAAACAAAACGCTGTAGCGCTCTTGTCAAGTACAAATTATTTTCAACGATTTCACAGGTTTCTTGGCAAACCTGTGGTATTAGTACCAATGTTACAACATTTTGTCGAATGTTCGTGGATGGTACTATTTATACTAAGCGTCAACTTTCAACAGAAAATTGTACAGATGAAGCTAGAGATCCATACGTATGGTACACCAATGCACAGTTTGAGTTGCACGTACCGAGTTGTTCATATATAATTGTAAGGTTTTATTAAGATTATTATAAATGACGTTCCTTTAACATTGAAATAGTCTTAAGTGTAGACTAGCTTAACATTTTTTTACTGATACGCCAGCAAGATTAGCGGAAAACGATTTTCCAATGCAGATTTACCGCACCCTTTTTTGGAAGTCGGTTAAAAATGTCTGCTTTGGAAGACCGAATAGTAATTGTTAGCATTTGCTGGATTCGAAGTGGGCTATACACTAAACTTTAAATTTTACTGTGTGACTAAAGTGCGGTCGCTGAGCACGCAGAGTTTAGTTCATTCTGTCTCTCTCTCTCACGAATGAATATTCTGTACCTCAAAGATGTAAATTAATAACTCTACTTTTGAAGTGTAAAATGAAAATAGATTTTGTGAACCATACCAAAAAGTAATAATTATGCATTTTGAAAGACTTTAAGTCCTTTGACTTGAGACATCTACACGAAAAGAAAAGTTTGGATAAATTAATGTTTAGGTACATAAATATTATATAAGTACCTACATCCAAAACTCTGTAAATAGAGGATCATACTTTTGCATGTCCTAAAAATTAAAAATATATCTGTGGAACAGAATTACATTCTCGTTCCTATTGTGATATCTTTGTACCAAGCACAGCAATGAGACAGACATTTTCTATGTGATCAGCGACCGCACTTTAGAAAGTTTTTTTGCTATCTTGTAAATCCTAAAATAGTCTAATTTCTAAACTTCACTTTCAAGATGTCAAATACTTTCTGGTCTCTGATATTCTTCTTCTATAACTGTGGCTTTCCAGAATAATATTTTGTTCAACAGGGAATACAAAACAAATCTTGTCGTTACGTCACAAAACTTGCATACCTCTACCTACTCAGTAAAACAAAACTAAGTATTTTTAAAATGAGAACATAATATTTTCTATAATCAGGCGGGGTATTTAAAATTCCCGGACTATATAATTCAAAAAGCTAGCCGCATGTTTATTGGTCAACGCTAGACGCAGCGCGAGTTGATTGGCCGTCACGCAGAGAAGCTGTCGAATCCGATTCCGAGTTAAATCATGCATTGTAAATCAGACTCTTGAAAATACTCTCCATCTCTTTCTACGGTGCGTCTCTTTCTATTATTCTGGAAAACCACAGTGCAGTCGTTGGCTCGATGTCTCCGAAGCGCTGTGAGCGCACAGTCCATTCAGAATCATTTTACTTCTGACAGGTCCTTTATGCCAACGGCATAAAGGTCACTTTACCACAAAGGTAAAATGACTGTGAACGGACTAAAGACTGTGATTTGATGTTGAGGATATAGATGGCGCGAGTGTCGTGATACATCTACCCACAATACCAAGCGATTAAATAAAAGAAAAATATAAAAGAACATGATTTTCTTGTAAGTATTTATGTCCAAAAATGATGTGGATACTTAACATTAAACTAATTGTTAGTTTAATGGCATATTGTTCATGAAAAATATTTTTACCTCCAAAAACAAGAAGGCCAAGATCCACTTCGGGTCGCTGAGCCGGCGGAGTTAGTTTTTTTTTTTTAATGTGGGTAGTTATAAAACAGCAAAGGTATTGTGCGTAGAGGTTATCACAAGTGGCCAAGTCCACGATTTGTGATTCGCTCAATAAGTTGTCATGTTGTTCAGTGACATATTTGTTGTAAATATTTATTTTGTACCCGTGATCATTTGTATTATTTATAGGCATTGGTGCATATCATGTGTATAGGGCAGATGATTAATCAAATAAATTAGAACAGTATATTGTTTGTTTGCTTACCCTGTACCTCCTAATTTTCCTCTTATTTGAATCATAAACTAGATGGACTGTACATTTTTCCGGGATAAAAAGTATCCTATATCCTTCCCGGGACTCCCCATACAATATTTCAGAAGAGCGCGTGAAGAAGTAACAGACAGACAGACACACTTTCGCATTACGGTACCTATGCGCTCCTGGTACTTCATAGCTTAAATGTCAATTTTGTGATGTCAATTTTAAGTTTAGGGAAATTAGCCCTAGAGATATTATTGATACCTTTAAATTGTTAAATATTAAAAATACTACTGATCTCTGTATGTCTACAAAAATTATTAAATCGATAATTGACATCATAGCTCCTCATCTGGCAATAATTTTCAATGACTGCATTAAGAGTGGTGTTTTTCCTGACTTAATGAAGCACAGTAAGGTCGTACCTTTATTTAAAGCGGGAATTAAATCATATCCGACTAATTACCGGCCTATCTCGATTTAACCGACTCTTAGTAAAATATTTGAAAAAATAATTTTACAGCAATTACTGTTACATTTTAATTTAAATAATTTATTACACAATAACCAATACGGTTTTACTAAGGGTCGATCCACAACGGATGCTGGTATAGGACTTCTTTGCAGTATTTTTGAGGCTTGGGAAGAGTCGCAGGATGCCTTAGGTGTATTTTGCGATCTCTCCAAAGCCTTCGATTGTGTTGAGCATGCTACATTGATCAGGAAATTGCGCCACTACGGAATTAAAGACTCTGCTATCAGCCTTTTGACTTCTTACTTCAAAAATAGGACTCAAAGGGTTGAAGTTAATAGTAAAAGATCCAATGGGACCAAAATAGAATTAGGTGTACCACAGGGATCCATTTTAGGACCATTTCTTTTTCTCATCTACATTAATGACTTACCTTATCTAGTTAAGGATAATGAGAGAGTACTTTTTACTGATGACACTTTACTTATTTTTAAAGTGAAGCGACGGCAGTCAAATTACGACGAGGTAAATAGTGCTCTCTCAAAAATAGTACATTGGTTTAATATTAATAACTTACTTTTAAACTCTAAGAAAACCAAACGTTTAAAATTTACTTTGCCCAATGTTAGGCAAGTTCAAACCAATTTACTATTAAATGATGAGAAAATTAATTTGGTGGACTCCACTATATTCTTAGGCATTACATTAGATAGTAAATTACAGTGGGGTCCTCATATTGCTAAACTCGCAGATAGACTCAGTTCTGCAGCATATGCAGTCAGAAAGATTAGGGAAATTTCTGACGAAGACACTGCACGATTAGTATACTTTAGATATTTTCACAGTAGAGTGTCATATGGTATCCTTTTATGGGGAAACGCTGCCGATATTAATACTATCTTTGTGCTGCAGAAGCGAGCTATACGTTCGATTTACAAAATGTCTACATTTGAATCTTAAACCAAAATAGAATTAGGTGTCCCTGTGGGACACCTAATTCTATTTTGGTTCCATTTGATCTCTTATTATTGATTTCAACCCTTTGAGTCCTATTTTTGAGGTAAGATATCAAAAGGTTGAGTGCTGAGTCCCTTATGCCATAGTGGTGTAATTTCCTAATCAATGTAGCATGCTCGACACAGTCGAAGGCCTTAGAGAGGTCACAGAAGACACCTAAGGCATCCTGCGATCCCTCCTAAGCTTCAAATATACTACATAGAAGACCTATACCAGCATCCGTTGTGGAACAACCCTTAGTAAAACCGTATTGATTTTCGTGTAATAAATTATTTAAATTAAAGTGTACCAATAGCTGTTTTAAAATTATTTTTTCAAATATTTTGCTAAGAGTCGGTAAAATCGATATAGGTCTGTAATTGTCGGATCAGACTTAGTTCCTGCTTTAAATAAAGGTATAACCTTGCTGTGCTTCATTAAGTCAGGAAAAACACCATTCTCTACACAGTTATTAAAAATCGTTGCTAGATGAGGAGCTATGATGTCAATTACTGATTTAATAATTTTTGTAGACAAGCTCCAAAGATCGGTGGTATTCTTAATGTTTAATAATTTAAAAGTATCAATAATGTCTTTGGCATCAATCTCTCTAAACTTAAAATTGACATTACATTCCTTTACATTATCTTTGAGTAGTTTTTCGGCAGCTGCAGATGAGGAGCTTAAGTTTTTCGTAGTTGAGACCGGAATGTCAGCAAAGAATTTTTCAAAGGCCGTCGCAACTTCTAGATCATTGGTAATTTCTTTATTTTCAAAATACAGTTGAAAATCCGAGGTACGACAGGTGACGTTTCCAGTCTCACCAGCTATTACCTTCCAAGTAGTTTTAATTTTATTTTTGGAATTTTTAATCTTTTTCTTCATGTACATAGCCTTAGCTTGGTATCCTTTTATGGGGAAACGCTGCCGACATCAATACAATTTTTGTGCTGCAGAAGCGAGCTATACGCTCAATTTATAAAATGTCAGCTTTTGAATCTCTGAGAGAAAAGTTTAAAGAAATTGGTATTCTAACTGTTGCTTCTCAATACATTTTGGATAATGTATTGTATGTTAGAAAGAATTTAACTAAATTTAAAACTAAAAGTGATAGTCACGGTAGAAACACTAGAAATAGGCACAAGCTGGAAATAGCAGTGATCAGACTTAGCAAAATAAGTAAATCTTTTAAAGGTCAATGTGTACGCCTTTACAATAAAATCCCAGAAAACGTTCAAAATCTATCAATTAATAAATTTAAAAAAGTTATTAAAGAACGTTTGTGTGCCAAAGCCTACTTACTATACGGTCAACGATTTCCTAAACGATAGCACATCTTGGGAGTAGAATGGCTGCTTGCAAGGCTGCTTCTACATTTATTATATGTGACTTACAATTGTGTATTCATATTGTATAGATTAAGTTATTTACATTGTAAATTTTATTTTTTTAAAAGACAAATTTTCCACTTTTTTACTAAAAAGTGGCCCCGTGCGAGTTTCTTACGCCGGTTCTTCTCGCCGCGTTAGTTCCCGAACCGGTGGTAGGCAACATGTAGTTCAACATTCTGAAAATATTTGATTCAAATTTATTCAGAAATAAAACAATTTTTATTTTATTTATTTATTTATTTAAAACAAATGGGCTGCCCCCACTGACCTCTATTAATACACTGGACAGGTGTTAGCTATCAATAAAATGTTCCTGTTTGAAAGTCGCCATATTGGCGCTGATTGCTATGTGAAAGCAGTAGTGAGTGTACTTGGAACTACTATTTTGCAAATGGCGGTTGTAATTTTCTATGTAATTAGTATACAGTACGCTCACCGGGGCGCTTCAAATCGGCACAAAAAATAGCTGTCATTTTGTACGGCATTAGCCTGTCCAGTGTATTATAGAGGTCAGTGGCTGCCTCTATTAATTTGTCAATTTACAAGAATTCTCTTAGAATTAGTGGGTAGGTCGAAAAAATTGAACGCAAACACCTCTTCATACGTCATGCGCTTCTGGTACATCATAGTTTAAAACAAATGGGCTACCCCTATTAATTTTTCATTTCATAAGAAATGAAACAAAATATTGGGGGTGGACAATAAAAATCTTAGAATGAGTGGGTTGGTCGAAAAAATTAAGTAGGTATTTGCTAACTTTTAACCATAATAATTTGCAATAAAACAATAAATTGTATAACGTTTTATATTTTCCAACTCCATATTATGTTAAATATCTATTATTATTTACATTTAAAATCTTATAGACAAAAACAGAAACACGACACCATATTTATACACATTTCATATACCTTTCAATCATACGAAATTCAAGTTATCATAACTACTACATACAAAAATATTAGATAAGTAATATTGACTTATTGATCTACGGCTCGCATTATACAGAATGTAACAAAACTAAGTAATAATACTTTAGGTTGTGTATGTTTCTCTTATTATAGAGTTCACTATGAAAGTAGCAGCGCTGAGAGAGTACATTTTTTAAAACTTTTGTATGGGAAAATTCATGACGCTCGGGCGCTTCTCCACACAAATGACAAGAAAATGCCTTTTCAGCGCTGCTACTTTCACAGCAAACTGCGGGACACATACACACCCTAAAGTATTATCACTTAGTTTTGTTACACCCTGTAGTTTGACTATGTAAGAGAAAGTATGCCAGGTATCTGATATAATAATAGCTCTTTTCCGTATTGATGAAAGAGTTGGCATGATATTTTGACGTATTGATGAAAGAGTTGGTATGATATTTTGACGTATTGACGAAATAGTTGGCATGATATTTTGACAAACGATTAAACGAGTGTGCCTTAGTAATTCTATGAGGCTTTTTGTTAGTTCAAAGTAAAATTTGAAGATATTTTGGACGTATTTGAACTACATCTACTGGAGAGAGAATGCAATATTAATTAGAATAATATTATAAAGACTATCGTGTAGTATTTATAAAATCTATACACGTAGGTTAAAATACAATGGACATTTGTTTAAGTTTCACTCAAAATATTAATATCTATAAGAATTAGATTTATACAAAATTTTATATTAAATATATTATTATTATAGCCTGACCAGAAAAGTAAAAAACTTTATGATCTTTTCATTTGATTTGGCAATTACTATTCAATTTTTTTTAATGAAATAAGGGGGCAAACGAGCAAACGGGCCACCTGTTTCCGTCGCCCATGGACACTCGCAGCATCAGAAGAGCTGTAAGTGCGTTGCCGGCCTTTTAAGAGGGAATAGGGTAATAGGGGAGGGTAGGAAAGGGAAGGGAAGGGAATAGGAGAGGATAGGGAAAGGAATAGGGTAGGGGATTGGGCCTCCGGTAAACTCACTCACTCGGCGAAATACAGCGCAAGCGCTGTTTCACGCCGGCTTTCTGTGAGAACGTGGTATTTCTCCGGTCGAGCCGGCCCATTCGTGCCGAAGCATGGCTCTCCCACGTATAAATCAATAGAGTTCCATTTTTATCGTAACCCGGGGGGTTTTATACTTTTCTCGTCATGCCATGTTAAATTGTCTACTTAATACTGTCCCACAATTATACATACAAAATAAATATAACTTGGCTAGAGGTCTACACTATAATTATTTTCTCAGCTCATAATAGGATAATATTATATTACTATTGCAACGTTTTCACGATGAAGGCAGCACCAGCATAAACAGTAAAGATACAGTAAAGAATCCTATGCAAATCCCACATATTGCGTCACAATATTGACAGAAACGTTGTCAAACGTCGAACAAAACTTTTTGTTTAAGGTAGCCTTTCGAAGCGAGCGCCAGTAACGCCGGGACTGTGAAAAATGTATGGTTTGAGGTCGAGCGCAATGACGCTAACGCGGCAACTGTGACGTCATTTTTACAGTCGCGGCGTCACTGGCGCTCGCTTCGAAAGGCTACCTTAAACAAAAAGTTTTGTTCGACGTTTGACAACGTTACTGTCAATATTCTGACGTGGGCAATGTGTAGGATTTGCATAGGATTATTTACTGCATGTGATGGTATACTCCACTCGGGCTAACTTGTTGTCAATCGCGGTTTATATGGAAAATAACAAGAATTTGACAGGGAGTCAACGACCGCTAGCGACAAATTAGCCCGAGTGGAGTATAGCACTCTCCGCTTCAACTTTTGCGTAATATTACCTTTGCGTATTATGCCTGAATAATAACATTGAAATAAAAAAATCTTAACCTAAAACTTTGCAGCTCTACTATTTAAGCTATAAGTTTATAGAAATAAAACAAAAGTAAAATTACATTTATACCTGAAATAGCAATAAATGAGATCTAAATTTAAATATACACATTTATATTATACATTCTATACATTTTTCATAAAAATATTTCTTTAGCATCGGAAGATATAAAAATGTACTTTTAGCTATTTGATTTTCTATTGTCGTGATAACAAAAACGGTAAGACACTTGATTGAAATAAATAAGAATCAGTTCAATTCTATAATTATTATAAAATTGAATTGTAAATGTGATCGCACATTTTTGTCAACACGCACGCGTCGAACGCGCCGCGTTTCTCTATTATACAAGTACGCTGGACGTCAGATTTAGTTCTCTTCCCCCGCATTGGGGGCGCTGATTCCGCTTTAAATAGGCACAAAAACAACAGTCATTTCAAGGGTATCATAAGTCCAGCGTACTTGTATAATGGAGGTCAGTGAACCTCGCACACTCGTCTGCACCGTACGCGCCGCATTTCATTTACTATGCGGTGCGTTCGATGCGTACAGCACGTACGGTGCTGACAAATCAGCTTTAAAATCGGTTATATTTTGTGTTTGGACTCAAAGAAAATATAATACATAATATGAAATCACAGCACTTATAAATAAAGCAGACTTTTGAATGTGTCATAACTTTAAAATAATATAAAAATAAAAAACACAAGAGAATTCAATGGTTTTTAAATACTTTCTTAGTGTACGCACGACGTTTTCATTTATTAGCGTTGCAGCCAGCGCGACGCTCGTCCACGCTCATCCAAAGGGAGTTTTTTAGTTCTTTACTTAATAATAAAGAATACGTTAGTGGATGAAGCAGGTAAGTAACAAATAAAAATATCGTTTTTTTTTTTTGCATAAATGGAGGCTATGGCCGGCAAAAAAATTTGAAAAAAATCCTTGAATTTTGCGTGTAGTCAGACACACTAGCCAGATGATAAAGTAGGTAAGTTACAAGGTTTGTTCAAATTATAAGGGAAAAAAGAAGAATTTTAAATATTACATTGTTATAAAATGTCAGTTATCTGATTCTTCCACTCACGTCTTTAACTATAACACCTGTGTGACGTATTTACGCAGCGTATAACTTTTGGAAGTATACTGTCTTTTTTATCACGTGAGGTTTTCAATATGCCTGACAAAGACAAAAGATTACAATGCAAAAACGCCGTGATCACTTTTAAAAAAGAAAATACTAGTCACAACACAGTCAACGAATCACAAAATATCATTATGACATAACATAATATAAATATACCTAACAATAAGTCAATTTCATTCGCACACCACGTCGACGTATTTAACGAAGGAATACTCTTTATTGCTCACTTTTTTTACTGAAGTTTATAATATTTATATTCACTTACAGCCTTTGATTGACTAACATCGAAGTATTGACCAATTCAAGAAGGCTGATTCACAGGTCAAAAATAACCTCAGAAACTTGGCAATAAGTCATTAATTACATGTGATAATCGTGCAAACTATAGGAATTGTGCAAGCTTTAAAAATTTCATAGATTGTCACAACTGCAAACTGTCAAAAAGTTTATCAAAAATTGTGTTTACAGTGCGACAAGACTTTAAATGAACGTGGGCGGTGGCGCTGCTCGTAAACTGTTGACTGTCAAAAACTGTCAAAAATGACGTTTTCGTGTGATGGCAGCGTTAGTTCCTATTGTCGAGCTGTATGAAAGTTTGCACAATTTGTTTTTTTTTTGTTTTAATTTTGGATAATGAAGTTGTGTAATGCACGTTTTAAACCGAGTCAATTAAAAATTATTATTATTGCACAGACTAAATAAACTTAATCTCAACTATCACACAGCCATCGAAATACCATAATATGGAAGTGTCACGAAATTCTCACCAAGGTGTATTTTACAGTTGTCATACTTACATCGGTCTTACAATTTTTTCCCTAGCTACATTTATAAGATTGTAACTGGAGTAGATTTAAGGGGTTAAATGTGTGAGAGCTATCATTGTACAGAATGTAACAAAACAAAACAATAATACTTGAGGGTCTGTACTGTGTATGTGTCCCCTGTATAGAGTTTAATGTGAAAATGCAGCGTTGAAAGAGTCATTTTTTTGTATGGGCAAAAAAAACCACCTCAGAGTTATTAATTTGTCCAAACAAAAAAGCTTTTAGCGCTGCTACTTTCACAGTGAACTATACAGGGGACTAGCATCCTAATGTATTATTACTTTGTTTCGTTACACTTGTATAGGATGGTATTTCGATGCGAGCATTTTAGTTTCTTTCTAAAATTATTGCTGGTTTAAGCTAATATCAAATAGTCTCTACGATTCCTTTCCGTTTCTTCGGGTCGCTGGAGATAAATGACGTTTCCTCTGAGGAATTCTTCTTCATCATTTGGAAGGAACTGGGTACATTCTGAAATGTAAATACAAAATAATAGTATACCTTCTTGCTAAGTCGTAGCTCCACTTGCGCCAGTTTGGGTTAAAGTGAGTTAAATATTATGTTGTTTCTTTTGTTTTTCTTATTTGAAGACACGAGTGGATGAAGTGGGTAACTATCAATTTGAAAACTGACGTTTTTTGCATAAATTGAGGTTTTAGGGGAAATTATAACGGGAAAATTATTTGAAATAAAAGTATGTGAATTCTTTGTATAATATTATGTAAGTTGCAAGATATTTTGTTTCAATTATAAAGGAAAAAGTAATTGATTTATCTTATGTTGTAAAATGTTAGTTAACCACTTCGTCCACTCATGGCGCCAGTCGGCAAAATAAAGAATAATAATATACTTACAGCAAAATGAGTACAAAAATTATTAATATATTTTAAAGACCCAAAAAGCTTTGACAAATAAAATAAACGACACAGTACTTGCCTTTAAAGCGTTAAATTCAAAACAACTAACACTATTTTAATTTAACATGCATATGATTTGTTAATTTTAAATGCAACTTCTGGTGACAGAAACTATTTTATATTTTCTATATTTTTTAAAGAGTTCAAAATACTGGAATGTATCACAAAAATTCTATTTTCTAAGCACAAGATATTGACAGCATATTAGGTAAGGTTTTGACAGTGAAACATATTTTGTTTTTATTTAAAAGCAGATTAAATTCATCATATTATAAAAGGACGGAGTTAAGCACTTGTATATCATCTCACAAAAAAATATATTTATGAATGCAGTCTTGTTCTCTAGATCATTTCACAAGATTGCATTTATAACTCAGCACCAAAATTTTTGTGGGGTTAATACACAAGTGCGTCCGAATATATAAAGCAGTGTAAGCTGTATGGTCGATGCTGTTTAGTGAGGTATATGATGTTATGTGGATGCTTAAGCATTAGTGATACCATGATCGTAGTAAATAGAACTATTGAGACATTTCAAAATTGATATTGAATATTTCTGTAACAAAGTATTAAAACAAAAAAATAATAATCAAATAAAATATAATATACAGAATTTTTGCGCTTTTTGCTCGATATTCTATTGATATCAGCTAAAAAATTGCAATTGTTGTATGGAAACCTATTTAAATATTTATTTTAATTTGTTTTTGTATTCTTTGTTTTAGCGGAAATAAAAATACATAAGTACTTACAACATTTTTGTAAAGTTCTCGAGATACAGCTTGGAGACAGACGGACTGACATAATAGGATCGGCCTTAACCCTTAGGGCAAAAACTACATACTTACTTACTAAAAATCGGCACTTACTTTAAAAAGTAACATCAAAATGTTATAAAAATTAATTATTATTATTTATTACACAGTCTCAAAAGTTCTATTTTCGGCGGAGTTATTATATTTTACCTCACTATCCAGCACCGCTTCATAGTTTCTGTAAAACGTACACTAGAGATAGAATACAAATATTGTTACTTAATACAACCTACGCCATAGGTTAAAATGATTATTACTTAGGCAAGTATGTAAATGCACTGACCTCCATTATACAAGTACTTGGAACTAATACTAGTGATGACAACCAATAACGATTAAGCAGCCATTTGCAAGTTACGTCAGATTTAGTTCTCTTCCCCCGCATCGGGGGCGCTGATTCCGCTTCAAATAGGCACAAAAAGCAGGTGGGTATCATAAGTCCAGCGTACTTGTGTAATAGAGGTCAGTGATGTAAATGTCAAATGATACAGACACCACATAAACACCAAAACAGACATGCATATCAATAATAATTATCAATTGCTTTTTATTGCATTAATAATTTGGTTGCCCAAAAACAATAAATCAAAATGGCTGAATCTTACTAATGAAAATATTTACGCAGCATAATATAACTATTCAACGTTGCTCGTTCTGGCATATTATTCAATATTCTGGCATATTACTAGAAACGTCATAGTTACTAATAATATGCCAGAATCTTTGAAGTTGTATCTCTAACACCACGGATGTCTAAAATAGCAATTTTTAAGCAGAAAGAAATTTGGTATAATTTTATACATGGTGTAACAAAGCTAAGTGATAATACTTTAGGGTGTGTATGTGTTCCTTAAGGCGACGCCTTGATAATTTGGCTGTAGCGATATCGATTTTTCTCAGCAATGACTAAAGCTAAGTTATATTATAGTTCATCGTCAGTATTCATCATGTCTTTGTCTTTGAATTACCCATAGCATAAGACGATTGGTCAACTTTTATAACACAGAATAATCAATCAAAAAGTCCTCTGCAAAAAAAGGAATTCCTATTTTGCCAACAGAGGAAAGTGATTAAGGCTTCCAAAATTTGTACATAGATTGGTTCAAGCATACGCTATAATTTGCCCATAGCTTATATGAAATGCATTATGTTTTTTTTGTCGCTTCATAGAAAACAAGCAATCTAATCTAAAACATATCCCACATGTTTTTTTACTTTAACGCGTCGTCACCTTAAACAGAGTTCACTGTTACAGACACCATACTAATACAGATTTACTATTCAACTATTTCACGAGTTTTTATTGGCCGATACGTCTTCCTGATTGGCTAAATTTATGTGTCTTTAGATTTTATAACGAATGGCATTAAAATGTACACATAGCCAAAAATTATTTACACGTACGATAGAACTTCAACGACGTAGAAAAGCAGACCTTGAATTTGTTCGCTGCATTTGTAAATATTTTTAGTAATTATTCACGTTTACAATACAGTTAATCTTTAGCGCAACTATGAATAAGGACTATCAGCCCGTGTATACCGTACCTTCTGCACGCTAGTAGAGGGTATGGCGGCGGCGAGGCCGGAGGTCCGGCGGATGTCCTCCATCGGGATCTCCTCGGAGCGCGCGCGCGGCGAACCGTCGCGGGAACCGCTGCTGCGGGACACGCTACTGTAATGTACAACGAGGTTAGCTTGGAGTTATAGGGTGAAAATGAGTTAAAAAGACAAACTTTTTTTTTTATGAAATAATGGGGGCAAACGAGCAAACGGGTCACCTGATGGAAAGCAACTTCCGTCGCCCATGGACACTCGCAGCATTAGAAGAGCTGCAGGTGCGTTGCCGGCCGATTTGGGAAGGTAAGGGAACAGGGGAGGGTAGGGAAGGGAATAGAGTAGGGGATTGGGCCTCCGGTAAACTCACTCACTCGGCGAAACACAGCGCAAGCGCTTTTTTTACGCCGGTTTTCTTTGAGAACATGGTATTTCTCCGGTCGAGCCGGCCCATTCATGCCGAAGCATGGCTCTCCCACGTCTAAATTAGGAAAGGTTTTCTATAATAATTCCATTGTTTTGTCTAAAATTTTCCGTCGGTTTCGTCTTAAATTTTAAAGATATCCGTCGTTTCATCCTTAATAATAAAGACCACCATCATTCCTCATCGTAAAAATACCCATCTAAGTCCCTTCCTTAATATAACACTTTTCCTGTAAAGAATCATAACATTGTAGTACAAGCATGTTCATTTAAATTTTATTCGTTTATCACATAATATCAACACTTAGTATTGATCTTAAAACACAGATTGATTTTATCATAAACTAAGTTTAACATACGTTTGATGTCTTAAACATTTGAAAACGTGAGTGGAAAAACTAGGTAAGTAACAGTTAAAAAAATGCCATTTTTGCATAAATGGAGGCTTTGAGGCCGAATAATAATTTTAAATTCAAAATCAAAATCAAAAATCTTTATTAATTTCTCCCACAATACAAAAAACACATATACAATCATTATGATGCTTAGTTAAAAATTATAGTAGGAGACTGGTGCCCTTACTAGGTTGCCCTGTGTCAAGGGGTCACCAGGCCCCCCCTCAGAAGGTATTAAATCGTGTCTAACATCATTTATATTTTAAGTAAGTCACTAGTTGTGAGAGCATCTTCTAATGATATCTAATCATAAATTGTGTGTGTGTGTGTGCGTGTGTGTTTATGTGCGTGCGTGCGTGCGTGCGTGCGTGCGTGCGTGCGTGCGTGCGTGTGTGTGTGTGTGTGTGTGTGTGTGTGTGTGTGTGTGTGTGTGTGTGTGTGTGTGTGTTTATTTATTATTATTTTATTATTATTCAGTATATCTATTAAGTTAACTCCCTACACCACAGCCCTACGACTAATGTCTTGGGATCAGTTGGAAAAAAAAAACTGCTGGGGTGCACTGGGGTATAATTAAATACGGCATTGTGACAAAGTGAAAGTTTGTCGTCTTTGATGTACAAGAAGTATGCCAAATGCTACAACACCCTAGCCCTACGACAGAAGTCTTGGGATCAGTTATACTACTGCTAGGGTGCAAAGATAGTAGAAATTGCAGTTACAATACCAATAGTCCTACTCTGTCCTTACCAAGAGATTCTCGGTCTCATCATAGTTTAACGATTTTAGCCACTTTACTAATAATATGTATTTAACTTTGTTGCAAGGTAAAGGATATATATTATATTTCTTATTTGCTATATTATATAGCTTTCTACCTATATAAGAGGAAAATCTTCGTGCAAAGTATGTGTGTGTTGATGGGACATTACAAATTCGATAATGCCTTCTTTCAGAAAGTACAGGATTATGCTGGTCATAGGGAGTATTCTTATGTGTACACATGATGGAGTAGAGCACAAAGAGTTGCCGAACTGTAAGGACATCACAGAGCTCATACAGTTCTTTAGTGGGAGTTAAAATTGGTTTGAAAAAGGAAATTTTTAGAATTAGCCTTTGCGCCCTTTCAACATTTATCATGAGACTTTTGGGTGCACCACCCCATGCGGTGATACCATAAGTTATTATAGATTGGCAGAGACTTGTATACACATATCTTAACAAATTATTATTGGCTACATAACGGAGGCGCTTAAATATGTAAGTAAGACGACGAATTTTGATAGCCAATTTATTTATGTGTTCAGCAAAATTCATTTTGTGATCTATAATCACACCCAGGTATCTTATATTTTCTGTCCTTTCGATTTGGCTACAGTCACACGGTGAATCAGATTGGGGAACACAATTATGGACTATAAGCTTAAAATAGTTATGCTCTTGCGGCAGCGAGGATTTTTTTATACCAAATGGAATGAATTTCGTTTTTGACGAATTAAGAGTTAATTGGTGATTTGCAAGCCATCTTCCAACCATGTCTAACCCAAATTGTGCCTTATTGTACACATCAGTCCATGTTTTACCACAAAAAGTCAATGCAGTATCATCGGCATAGCATGTAATCATACAGTTTGGTAATCTTAATTTACACAAGTTATTAATGTAGCAGAGAAACAAGGTAGGTCCCAGTACACTTCCTTGTGGGATTCCGCATGTTACTGGTAAGTCTGAGCTCATAGTGCTACCAATCTTAGTACACTGTGTACGGTTTGTGAGGTAGTCAGCTATAAGGGACAGTTGATTTCCTCGTAAACCAAGCCTCTCCAGGGTATTTAGAAGTTTAGCAAAAGGGACTGTATCAAATGCCTTCGCCAAATCTAGGAAGATTGTTAGACATTTTTCACCACTGTCCAATTTACCAGCAACAAATTCAACAAATAAATTTACAGCTTCCTCGGCTGATTTTTTGCGTCTGAAACCAAATTGGTTATTAGAGAGCAAGTTATTTTTCTCCAAGTAGGCTACCAATCTAGTGTTAATAATTTTTTCAAAAATCTTTGACAGTGGTGAAAGAATTGATATTGGGCGATAATTGCCAATACAGTCCCTTTTGCCATCCTTGTGAATGGGGACAATCACAGACTTCTTAAAAACCCCAGGAAACACACCATCTTCCAAACATTGGTTAAACAGTCTAGTGAGAGGAGGAACAATAGTTTCGGTTATGCTTTTTAATGCCTTTATCGGGATGCCATCCCATCCTGGTCCTGAGTCCTCTTTGAGATTAAGTAAGAGTCTGTTAACTTCATCCTCTGACACACCGTGTATAACAAATGAATCAGAGGGTGGTACCAAGTCATCTAAAACAGTTGAAATAGGGAGTGGAATGTTACTAGGAATTTTGTTAGCTAGTTCAGAACCTATACTCGTAAAATATTGGTTCGCAAGATTAGCCGATGTTAACTCATCGGAAGCAATGGTCAACAACTCAGATGGTGTTAAATTAAAAGGGATAAAATAAGTATTTGTCCTTATGTTTTAAAATTTTAGTTAAAACTTATATGGTTCTTCCGTTCACATCTTCATTTATTTTCACAAAGGTTGCTTAAAAATCAAGGTGATTTATGTTTAACCAAAAGAAAACCATATAAAACCATACACACCTCTCTCTACTAGTAGTTCTTTCCCGGTAGACCACTACACCATCTTTCAGCACGTGCCCGCTCGGCCGCCGCAGTCTTCTGTCACCGTCATCGCCATCTATACCAGAAATAACGTTATTTTATATAACACTTGATAGTATCAGTTATACCTAATTAGGAATAAAAATAGTTACACAAAGGACACAGTATACATAATGATTTATCCCGTTCTATCAAGCGTCTTTTTCAACATATTAGACAAACATTGTTCTAATATTATTATTAGCGCGGCACCAAAAGTCACAGGAACTTCTATAGCGTTTCAGTGCATTGTCGAAAGAGATAGACATACTATCACTGTGCTTCTTTCACTAGTACCATTACCCACCATGTCCAGCAGCCGCCCGATCTGCTGCATCTCACCGCGCCATGTAGCATCCCCGAGAGAGACAAACGCATGCTTTGTCTCTCTCACTCAGTCGTACCTTTCTGGCGCTGCGCGGGGTGCGCTAACAGAGGCGCGAGGCAAGACGTCTCCGAGAGACAAACGCACACTCTGTCTCTCTCACTCGTATGTCGTACCTTTCCGGCGCAGCGCTGGGCGGGCGAAGGGCCGGGACAGAAAAACACGATACGACGTCATGTCGTACCACGACGCGGCGTCGTTTCACGAGTGCCGCTCCCTGCGGAGCGGCGCTGACACCCCCGCCAGCAGCCACCCGATCTGCTGCACCTTACCTTATATAGTATCTCCGAGAGAGACAGATGCACGCTCTGTCTCTCTCATTCGTACCTTTCCGACGCAGCGCGGGGCGGGCGAAGAGCGGCGCGGCACGGGGCGCGGGGAGCGGCGCCGAAACCCCCGCCACCTCCAACAGCCGCCCGATCTGCTGCATCTTCTTCTGACGCGCCTTCGTACGCCCCTGAGAGAGCAGGAGAACTATATTGGTAGCAACTCCTTAGTCAGTTTAAAATTATTTTTTTACACATTTTCCGATAGTGCAAAGGGATACAGATATTACAAAATGCATAATATTACAGTCTCTTTCATTATTCTTGCAAACTACAAGTTATTGGCAAACCGTCAAAACTTAAAATTTGACAGGTTCGCTAAGTATGACAAAAATTTGTAGATATGTAATAAAAGTCAGCGTTGCCGTCCCAGGACTTTCGGAAATCGTCATCATCATCACCATAATTGTCATAATCTCCTCATCATCACCATAACTATCAATCGTCACCATCACCTTAGTAAGGCGCTGTTTAGCCGCCATGCTGCGGATGTGATCGTCGAACTTGAACTTCGCACGCAGTAGAACGGTGCGCGGCGCGGCGCCGGCGCGCGGCTTGTGTACTGTGAGGTGCAGGCAACGAGGATCCTCCTTGTCACCTTGGATCTAAAAAAAAGTGTATAGACAATGTTGATAAATGTCACAGACAAGAACTTATAAGGGCGATTAAAAGTTATTAACAAAATACATCTCTTTCTCACATAACGATTTTACATTAACGGTCGTACTCGGATACATTAAATATGATTAAACTTCAATTGAAAGAAGAGTGTGACAGATAATAATGTATGTGAAAATCTTCATCCCGAGACGAAGCGGGAGGGGGTGTAGACGTTAAGACTGCTTCGTAATAACGCTGCGATGACGCAGCGGCCGTGTGGCCGGCTATGCGTCAAACGGCAGCGCTGCGTCGACGCAACGCGCCGGGTGGACTGGCTCTCATGCTATACCTCTAAATCCTGCAGACTTCCAACCAATTTAGCGACGCCCCACCCCAGTCGTTGCTTGTCAGGCTCCACCAATATGATCTGGATGCTGTCTACCGCCAAAAACCGGTGCTGCCACGTCCCGTCCTTCTGGATTATGTCGCACGAGATGAGATCAGAGTCGTCTGTGAAAAAAAACAAGTTAAAGTAACGGTCGTGAGGTGGGTTATGTATAAAAATGTATTGTGGATACCCACGTTTTGGCGTGAAAAGCCAGGGGTGGGCATTTTCAAAAAAAATGTGTACCCCTGGTTTTTACCTTGTCCCTTGACTTCGCTACAGATTAATTGTAAAAAATTACATACTAACATTTTGTAATTTTAATGTAGTAGCAAAAACAAGTTTTCTTTTATTAAAATAAATTCACGTTTGTATAAAATTTTATTTAGTATGAGATTTATAAGGGTTTTTAAGTACCGAAAACTATTAAATTCACCTGTCCCCTTCCCGGAAGTTGTAACAAAATCTTTAATAACTATTTTTTTTTTCTTAAAGTAAGTTGCTTAAAAACATATTTTAGATTCCTAAATATTTAATGTATCAATTGAATGTGTTGTTAATTGTTATTGAAAAATCTAACATAATTTAACTACAAATTAATTAAAATTATAATCATGAAAAAACAACCCGACCGGAATGTTCTGTTTAGTGACCGTTTTTTTTTTTTTGTTTTATAAACATACTATAAAAATATTTTCGGCACTAAATGATAGCACTATATTTATACGTGGGAGAGCCTGGCTTCGGTACGAATGGGCCGGCTCGACCGGAGAAATACCACGTTCTCTCAGAAAACCGGCGTGAAACAGCGCTTGCGCTGTGTTTCGCCGAGTGAGTGAGTTTACCGGAGGCCCAATCCCCTACCCTATTCCCTTCCCTTCCCATCCTTACCCTCCCCTATTACCCTGTTCCATCTTAAAAGGCCGGCAACGCACTTGCAGCTCTTCTGATGCTGCGAGTGTCCATGGGCGACGGAAGTTGCTCTCCATCAGGTGACCCGTTTGCTCGTTTGCCCCCTTATTTCATAAAAAAAAGAAACTCCAATTTGAATTTAGTAGTTAAAAATCTGCTACAAGACGCGGATGCAGGTTGGACAGTTCTTCAGGAACGGTTTCTTTGTTCAGATAAGTGACCATATTTTGTAAGCATTATTATACTTTCTCCAACTGTTATTACTGTTGACACGTTGCAAAATTAGCTTAGTATTTAGTATAAAAAATGAAATTGTGATAACTATTATCGGTTATTTACAAACACTTTAAAAGTAAAAGAAAATATTATGTGACTTCCGATTTGTGACTTTTCGTATGGTCACCTATAATGGAACGGACAAGTCACAACAGGCGGAAAGCATAAGGCTTAGTGCACATTTTAAATAAATTATTTTTTTATTTACAGATTTTATTAAGAAAATTGGAGATTTTTAAACTGGTACGATTAACGTACAAATATATTTTTTATTACTTATGTCACTTATGTGTTAAGGTGACGCCGCGTTAAAGTAAGAAACCGTTTTGGATATGTTTTAGATTGCTAGTTTTCTATGAAAGGCCGGCCCGGCCTCTCACAGAAAACAAGCAATGGAACAGCAAAAAATGGAAAGGGCGTAAGCGACAAAATAGTTTTTGTCGCGTTATTTAAAAACCATAAAGACATTTCATATAAGCTATGGTCAAATTAAAGTGCATGCTTGAACCAATCCATGTACAAATTTTGGAAGCTTAAATCACTCTCACACGTTGGAAAAATAGGAATCCCTTTTTTACACAGGTCTTTTTGATTGATTATTCTGTGTTATAAAAGTTGACCAATCGTGTTATGCTATGGGTAAATCAAAGACAAAGACATGATGAATACTGACAATGAACTTCAATTTCTTAGCTTTAGTCATTGCTGAGAAAAATCGATATCGCTACAACCAAATTATCAAGGCGTCGCCTTTCCTTAACAATAACAAATATACTATTTAAATTTAAGTACCTAAAAGTTTTATTTTTTAAATAACTTTGATTTTATTTCGACTACTTTTCTATCAGTAAAGTTGAAAATAATTTTGTGTCATTGATATTTGCAGATTTATAATAACTTAGGAATTCGTAGACATGTGAACACATCTTTATGATTATGAGATGTTCGTCCCTCTAATTAATGAAGTTAAACCGATGAAATCAAATAATTTTTTACTTTTATAAGTAGTGCAACAATAAAAATGTTTAAATAAAAGGTTTTTGTGTTATAAAAACTTCTTTAAATATGTTAAATATTACTTACTTATGTAAAAAACTGAAAAATAACCTAGTGGGTAGGTCACAGAGTCACACTATGGATTAAAAATAATTGCTACTCTTGTTGATCCTTGAAATTATCTATATTTTTTTTAATAAACAATTAAATAAGCATTTCACTACATTAAATAAATGAAGAAATCCATTTATTGCTGTATTTTTTGTATTAAATTATATTTTACATTTAGTCACACAACGGAATCTGTTTCGTCGAAAATTCGATTTTGTTTCAATAATATCAGAATAATATAACGTTTTCGGCGTTCTTTTTCACTTATTCCATTAGTTCAATATTTTTCCTTGTCTATGAGATTCAAATAAAGGTAAATAAATTACCTTAAAAAATATAGGCATATTTTGCAAGGGTACATGTTTTTTTGAAAATGCCCGGGTACATTGAGTTTCTAAAATACTAGAGTAGCAATGTCTTACAAAAGATTCTCAGAAATGCGTAACCACTTTTTTGTTCAAAAGACAATGTCAAGTCATATATTCGTTATGTCATTATGTATGTGAGATATGCCTGCAGGCATCTTTGAAGTGGCAACGCGTTGCTACCGTAAACTTCCAATCTAGTTACGTTAGTAACATAGAATATCATTGCCCGGGTACGTATATTAAAAAAAATGTTTTTCTCTCTAATATTGCGCGTTACAGTACCAACTAGCTCACAGTCAGTCAAGTCACTTGCTTCTTACGACTACTATTTTTGTCTATTATCACCCGAGTTACTCTGTGTCTAAATGAATACGAAGAACAAAATTTATCGCAAATTAAGCGTCAATTTTACCCAGAACAACACATTGAAAATGACAATCTAACGAACGAAACAGCGCACAATCCCGATTCGCCCTATAAGTTTCTGAGAACGCGACGGCAAGACATATACAAATACTGAACAAATGCAGAAATGACGTCTGTGGGCTTCGGTCTCAACGGGCATACAATATGTAGCGGATAACAATAATTGTGTAACATGTAATAAAATATTTAGTTTTAAAGAGCTGTATACAGTTAGAATTGGAATGCAGATTGATGTAAGTTATAGTGTTCAAAAATATTCTACGTTATTTATAGTCTGTAGCCTGTTACTGTATTTGATAAATAAATAAAATAAAATATTTTACTAAGGCGGATAATCTTCCTTTGGGGCGAACGACGACGACGACGACGAAGAACGTGCGTATGGCGCGAAGTGCTCGCTCCATCTTGTGATATATCCTTGTAAATGACTATAATATACTCACTGAGGTCCAAAACGTCGCCAACTCGCTCGAACGGCGCGGGGTTGGTGAGTGGCAGCTGCGTCTCGGGTTTGCCCGCCAGCGCCAGGTACGCCGCGCGGATGAGGAAGAACGTGCGTATGGCGCGACGTGCACGCTCCATCTGTAAGTCCATTACATTGCATGTTTAGTATGAAATAACGCATTGTATGCATAGCTGCGTTACGGCAACGCACATCAACACAGTCCGCACCGTACGCTCCGATTCTGACCCAATGGACGCGCAGCTTTAAGGTACAAGTTGGAACCGAGCGATACGCGACAATGCAGACGACGTGTCGTCGCGACAGTTTTGGTTACTATGTATTTCTCACCTTCCGCAGCTAGCGAAACGAAGCTAGCGACACTTATTCATAGAAATACATAGAAACCAGCAGTGTCGCGACGACACGTCGTCTGCAGTGTCGCGTGTAGCCCGCTGCCGACCAGCACCTTTAGAAGACACTAGATGACGCCCGTAACTCCGTTACGCCAAGATTCATTTATTGCGAAGGAACCGTACATTTTTCCTGGATAAAAAGCGTCCTATGTCCTTTCCCGGGACTCAAAGTATCTAGATACCAAATTTCAGCGAAATAAGTTCAGCGGTTTGGGCGTGAAGAGGTAACAGACATTCAGACACACTTTCGTATTTATAATATTAGTATGGATAGCATAGATACCATACCTCTCCGCTAGGCAGTCGTTTCTCGAAGGCGATGCCGGACATTGGTGTCTTGGTGGGGGGCAGCAGGATCGCCGCATCCATGCACAGCCATTCCACGTTCAGCGGCTTCTTGCTCATCTCGCAATACCTGGAAATTATAAACTTGTAAAGGACTGGAGTCCTGAATCGCTTAAGTTTCTGAATAATTATAATACAACATTATAGCGCGCGCGGAACTAGTTGGCCGCGCCTTAGGATCATGTTCATGATCATCATGTGAGCGGTGGGACGGAGAGGCGGGGGCGCTTGATTTTGACTGTTCTGGCTAGTTTAGACAAAACGCACAATTTATTGCAATAGCAAGATGAGTTCGCTGATAAAAAGATAATCTAAGGAAATAATATTCAAAGTGCGTACGTTTTTTTAAAAACGGATTGCCGATGTCAATAGTTTAGAATATAAAACTGATCAATTGTTTTTAATTTATTATTTTCAATTTTCAATACTTGAATAATTATTGTTCACGATATCTCGAGATTGGTGGTCACTGTCTAATCTCATGTGCGTTGCGAACAGCGAGCAACCCGCCCCCTCACCCCCGTCCCTACCTAAGGCACGACCAACTAGTTCCGCGCGCACTATAGTGGACTCCGCTCGGTCGGAAGAACTTACTTTGGAGTTTACACAAATTCCCACAAACTAAGTCTGGTCGCAGGATAGAGAGACATTTGACCATTGACCTATACATACTCGTAGCAGCTTACGCTGTGCTGATACAACATTTTTCGACACTGTAGAATATACTCACTCGTCTTCAAACATGTCCAGGAATATGTCGTCACACTTGTAGAAGTTTCTGGCGAGTGCTGCGGCGCGCGCCCGTAAGGCGTCCGCCGCGGCGACGTCGCGCGCCCGCACCGCCCGCCCGCTACACATTGCCGCGCGCAGCAGACGTATGCTCAGCTCGCACGTCACTAGACGGACTTTTGACGCTGCACGAGAAAAACAATATATTATTATGATACTAGCTAATCCGGCAAACAATTATTGTCTTACCATATACAACGTGGGAATATGAATCAAGTGATATAATTTCAAATATTGTCATGAGGATGTTGCTTAGTGTCACCAGTTTTAGAAAACTCGATAGACGAGACTCAAGACCTGAACTGTTTGGCATGCTACAATGTTATTTCATTAGTGAAAAAAAAAAACTGTTGGCAATTTCTCAGACCTTTTACATTTTTCAAATAATAAGCAGGACCATTTTCTGCTTATTATTTGAATAGGCAACAAAAATCAAAATATTTCAGTTTATTATTTACTAGATGACCCGGTAAGCTTCATATAGCTTACTTAATACAAACCTTCCCTGGACATTCACAAAAATTTCAAGACTAAAATCAGCCAAATTGGTTCTGCCGTTTTTGACTTTTCGCGAGACTAACAAAATTTTAAATTCGTTTTTATTTATATAGATAATATGATTGAACTTACTAGGTTTACAACAAAGGTTAGCGATAGCTATTAGCTTGGATATGAGTAGCTCGTTGAAACTCTCCGTGTATCGTTTCTTAGGAGTCTCGCTGGCTTCGCTCGAGTCCTGGCTCTCAGAACTCTCCTTGTCTTTAGCACTCGACTCATCAGAGCTTAGCAGTATTTCTAGGAGCTCTGGACTTACGCCTGTAATGTATTATATTTCAATTATAATCCTGACAAAGATATTTAGAGAAGTTTCACAAAATTGAGCTGTCTTTCAAAAATAACATAAAAGACAAACACACATAAAATCATGTCCCGTATAATAATTTAGTAAGGGGGAAATTAACGTGTTTAATTATAATAAGAGTTGAGATAAAAAAGTAACAAATATGTAACAGCCGAATTGAGGCACCTCCTCCTTGTGAAAAGTGGTTAAAAATTGGGAAATATTTTAGAAAAAACATTAGGAACCAAGTATGCATCATAATTCATATTATTTAACATTGTACCATTTTATAAGGGTACAATGTTAAATAGTTAGATTATTCTAACACATAACATTTTAGTATTATAATATCTCACTATTTACATAATGTCGGCTAGCAAAAAGCGTAACAGAACAGAAATATCTTACCAACTGATAACCCAGGTCAGGCCGTAATGAGAAAAAAGATTATTAATTAGTTCATTACGTTATTATAAACAAACAATATTACCTATATAATAACCACGGAAATGTGATAATAGCATGCATGTTTACGGTTAATGATAATAATAACGGTAATTTGTGTGTTCTATTGGCTAAGTATTGTAGACATTACCTATAAGTATACCTTTTAATGTATAATCGTGAAGAACTAATTTATTCACATGCACATTATAGTTATAAACAGCGCGTATAGTCCCAACTCTCAACCTTATTGTTATCCTCTATTTCATTAAAAAAAATAGATTTCAATTTATAATATGAAAAAAACTTGTTTAATATAAATAATAACTAGCTATTTGACGAGCTTTGCTCGGTATTCGATAAAACACGAATAAAATGACATTTTCTGAAAATGATTCCTAGCTAGATCGATTTGTCGCCCCCGAAACCCCCTATATACTAAATTTCATGAAAATCGTTGGAGCCGATCCCGAGATATATACAAGAATTGCTCGTTTAAAGATATAAGATATAGAAGCAGTGTAAGCATACCTTTATTGTTGATCAGCGCATACAACAAGCACAGTGCGAACAACGCCTTATAGTCGTTTTCGCTGCAATCTAATGAGTCCAATACAGTCTTTAAGAACGGCCTCTTCTCAATATCCTTCGATTGACTTTCTATCATATTCTCTAAGCTCATAGTACGTTCGGTCGACGTACCGGGCACAACCTTAAGTAACTTCTGTTTCTCTTCATCAGTTATATTATTTAGATCCGATAGAGTTTTTGAAGAACTGGAGTCGACTCCGGAGTCCGGTAGGGGAGAATCCGGCATGTTTTCTTTTGGCTTCGGATGGATTTGAGTCACTAGGTCTTCTGTGGAGTCATGAGCAACACTGGATGATTCACTGATATGAGATGTGGAAGGGAGAGATGTGGAAACCAACTCTGGATCTAAATCACAACTCGACTGGTCTGTATCGTAACCAAAGGTCTTCGGACCAGAGTATTCCGGAGTAGTATAATCTCTTTCTGAACATGAGGTATTTTCTAGAGCCTTCTCTAAGCTCATCTGTGGCTTACTGAACTCCAATTTGACATTGGATTTCGCGTTTAACATGTACACGTCTAGAACCTTCGAGGCTCCATCTTCGAAAATTGACATGTCGCTTTGGATGATTATCCAGGCCAACGCATGGACTATGGGCCCGTGAGTTATTATAAGAAATACTTGTGACAGTAAAAATAGAGCGACCACGCACGATACTGATGGTTTTTCGTCTTCTGAATCAACCCTTTGTATGGGATAGTTTAATCTGGACGTATCCGCAGATTTGCCGGTCAATATCGCTTCTAGATTTCGAGTTATCGCCTCTATACTCTGTAGATGATCTCTGTTATAGGGTGATGACGTCACGGGTCTTCTAGACTCAGTCAAGGAGTAAATGTACAGAGGTATTAACAGTTTGTGCAGTAGATGCTCTGTTAGGACATCATTTAGGTCCGGTATATTGAGGCAGAGTATGTCGTTGATGTAATGTAAGTGATCTAGATGTTCAGCGACTAAGTCATCTAACTTCTGTTGAGATTGATGGCTGAAAGATAAAAAAATTAAAAGTATTTTTGGTATAAATTCTGCTTTTAATTATACCAAAATATTTGATGTGGCAAAGAAAAAAGAACTCGGACTAATAATTATTATTGTGATATGAAATTATTACAGATGTGCCAACTAGTCGGTAAAGTTGACTATCCGGCCACTTTTGTAGTCGGCGAATAGTCGTCAATAGCGCCGACTCGGCTTTTTATTATTTTACTATTATTTGTTACGAAAACATCTGAAACCATGATCGGTTGGCCGACTAGTCGGTCGATTAGTCGGCTTCTTTGAACATCTCTAGAAATTATAGTTTAAATATTGTGGAGAAGAGACGCGACGGGATTTCGGCAAAACTTCGAATTTCGAGCTACATCGTGCTGCTCTGGTATTACAATTTAATGTGTATCTTTTGTGTACTAGGTAAGGTTCAATTACGAAAACCTTGATGAGAAAAGACACTGGCAAACTCAAGAACATCTTGACCTAATCACCTAGTTTGTTCATTTCGTTACGGCAGTTCATAAACTTCTTTGGTGAAGGCTTTTTAAAAAGTAACATTTTAACCGACTGGCCGGGAAAAAAGAATGTCTTTTTCTCCATGAAAATTTCAAAACAATGTATTTATCGCTCGTGGAGGCCTTTTTAGGTCTCCGAGGAACACACAATCCCCGCGTTAAAAACGCTCAAAATTTTGAACGTTTTGATCGTTTTTAACGCTTATTAAGTTTGAGTATGGCTATGTTAATGATTTTAAAAGTTACCAGAAGAAAAACACATACTCAGCATCATTTCTGACACAGGCATCCAACTCCAAAATATGTTTCCCAATGAACCAGACTAAGTTACTGAAGTATGGTGCTGCAGTTCTGAAATAGAAACACTTAATAAGAATTAATATTTATTTCTAGTTTACAAATAGATAGAAATGTTAAAACTTTTATTACTGTTTGTCTCTTTGGTGACTAAAACTTTAATGACGCTTTTTATGCTTTCAGGTTGTAGACTTGCCAAAAAATGTATACACACATAATATGCACGCACTTGAACAATGCATTAAAATATTTTCCTGCTACGGTAAAAAAATATTAAATTAAAAAAATAAGTAAAGAAAAAAGCCTATCATACCTGTCTCTTATGAACCTTAGCATGCTTGCATCTTGCACTCTATACACATTCAATGTGAGTGTCCGTACCGCTATTCGAACCATGGATTCAGGATGGTTAAAGAACTTAATAGCCTCTGTGTATAGAGGAAAATCTTTTGTATGCTGGAATGTGTAACAATCATTTTGTAGTTTAAGTTTTAGAAAAGAAATAATAAAGATAAATAATAAATTCCAACCCAAAGGGGTTCAAATAGGGGATGAAAGTTTGTACATAATAATACTTCTTAACGTGAGCGAAGCCGCGGGCTTTTGCTCGTATGCAATGTTTTGACTTTAAGGTACAAGTTGGAACCGAGCGACATGCAGCAACTGCAGTCGACGTTTCGTCGCGACACTACTGGTTCTATGTATTTCTATGAATAAATGTCGCTAGCTGCGGAGGATATATCATAGAAATACATAGGAGACATGTCGCGACGACATGTCGTCTGCAGTTGTCGCGTTTTGCTCAGATGCAACTTGTGTCTTTACAATAAGTATACAAAACATGATACATGCAAGACTAGCTATAATGGTTCTATTAAGAGTGTTATATTATTGTGCAACAATTTCATTAATGGCCTTGATAAAAGGTTTAGATACTTATTTATAGTCATTCCTAATAGTTAATTATGACATGTGTGTCACTATCTCATTGTTTACAACAGAATTTATTAATTTAAACATGTAGGTAGGTTGCACCAACTTACTTTAACTATAACTGTAACTACAATGCAAAATGTCAAATCTTTGGTTAAAGTTAAAAATAGACGCCATCAAGACGCCATATTTAACCATAACCATAGAGCTCGACAAGGCTTTAAATGCATGTAGCGATGAAAGGAACTAACACTGTCATCATACAAAAACGCCACTTTTGACAGTTCTCATTTACCAGCAGCGCCGCCTGCCCACATTCTTATAAAGCCTTGTCGGACCAGCAACATCTTCTGTCAAATTCTGTGGTCAAAGTTAAGGTTAAAGTGAAATTGGCCTTAACTATAACCCTATGAATAACAAAAACTAAGGAATCATAACTCCCATACTATTACCGTTTTGGTTCCTTTTGATCTGTCATGTAACGTCAGCCTAGTACCGCTCAAGGTCACCTAAATATTGCAAATGTATTAAAATGTGTACCTAAGGTACACTTTTGGACAAGTATAATTGTGGAGCATGTTTTTTGACGGAGTTACTTTTCCTTAGTTTTTATTATTCATAGCTATAACCATAACTTTGACCATAACTTTAAGTTTAACCATGCCTCTGGTAAACAAAACCTTAAATTATGTTTAAATATTAGCATAAATTATAGTAAATACTCACCTCATTGTAGAAAAAGTGTATAGTGTGATTATTTAGTTTTAAGCTGAGGGTCTTTAGAAAGGAAATGTAGTAGGCCATTACTTCCTCATCGGAAACATCAAACTTGTGTACAATTATACTATTAACATGATTATTGCTCAACAAATAATCTGAAAATAATAATAACATCAAAGTTGCTAGTAAATATTATTACATATTAACTTATGCTAGATGTCAAGACTGTTAAGTATTTATTTACAGGTAAGTTTTAAGTTTCAATTTAAATCTCATAAGATTTTGTTTTATGATTCTAATAAGATATTCAAATAAAATAGGTAAATAAAACAACTAAAAAGCTACTCACATAGAGACGTCTCATTTCTTATGTTTTCAAACAAAATGTTAAGTGTTTGTAGCAACTGTACACACACATAGGAAGATCCACCACATTTTTGTCTCATTATTCTCAAGAAATATGACAGCATATTCTTCTCCAAGAAAAAACTGTAAACATAAATAATTCCTAATATATTAGATTGTTTTTAAAATAATTTTGTCTTTCTGTTGCATCTTTACTCTTAAATTACTGAACTAATTATAATAAAATTTGGTATGGAGATACTTTGGGTCCGGGAACATGACATACAAGTTGTGTCCCAATAAAATTTATTAAGTAGATTAAAAAATGTGCTTTGCCAGGCAAAATCACAGGGAACACATTGTTTTAAATAAAAAACTTTATAAAAAGCAATGAGCAGCAATAAGAATGTTCATTTATGTGCTAATAAAGTCAAGGTTGCACACATTATAAGTTATAATTTTTTAAGCCTTGCCAAAAACAAGCTGGTAAGTATTTCAACTTAAGAAAAAAATTGTCTCATACTTACTCAAATACTGAGCTATCATTTTGATCACCCCAAATCAGAATCTCTGCGATACAACGTAGTGATTCTACCAAAATCCCTCGATTGCTCTCAGAAACTGTTGTGTTCTTACAGAGTATGTTATGAAGGTATTTTAATCTTTCTAATGAATGGGGATTCTTGGGACGACCCCATCCACCCCCAAACCAGCTTCTACTTCGAAACATTGTGCTCGTTCACGATATTATTTGGTAATTAAAACACGGCGCACCTAAACGTCTTAATTTAATGCACTATGTTCGTCATCTTTTTTCGTAGGTTGTAAATATATTTATATTCCGTCACACATTATTTATAAGAGAAATTACTGTTTATTAATGCTTCACTAAAATCGTCTTTCGATGGCCCATTATATTAAAACTTCGAATATTTATATTTTTCACACCTGTGTTCATCATCGGAAAAATATGTATTTATCATTGACAATTTGACATATGACAATTAAACAACTGTCAAAGTCAAAGTGACAGATAGTTTTTTTTACAAGTTGTTTATGAAAGTTATGACTTGTATGGAATTCTTCCTAAGTCTGAAGGACTGAAATTTTTATTGATCAAAATAATCAGAAATAAAAAATCAGAATAAATCTATGATAAAATTCATCCACAGCGGTCAATGACGTTCTAATAATAATTTATTTTTGCCATTACTCAAGAGCAATACTCACGTCTTAGCAATAAGTAATTTCAGTTGTTGCTATTTAAAAAAGTTAGGCACGTTGTTAATTTGCATTTTGCACGAACAATAATTAAAAGTATTATTATTATTATCATCAGCTGCTGTTGTTAATTGTTATAATATTTTATAAACACTGCCACTGAGTGCACTGCTCACTGCTCAGACAAATCTCTTTTATATCATACCACGAAAAAACAGTTGAATTCCGAGGCGTCGCTTCGCCATAGACAAAACATAACTTCGTTTCTTTTTTACATTTCTTAAAAGTGCAGTACGGTGGAGGTCGCGTCGCCAACAGAGCTAGTAAGTATATATAACAATATTATTATTTATTAACCTTTCTAACAATTGAACTACTCGACATCGTCTGAAATAATAATATTACCTATTACTCTACATAATAATAATACGGCACGGCACGGCAAAACAACGGTTGTTTTGCCATACAAATTATTTCTAGTATCAATTTAAAAAAGTAAATAAAAAACTATTTTCAGGCCTGACGAATGTATAGGTAGGTACGGTACCTAATGTATATTACCTATCAAAATAGGTATCTTTTTTAACTATACAAAATTTCATTAAAATCTGTTGAGCCGTTTTGGAGGAGTTTGCGCACAAATACTGCGGCACGAGAATTTTATAAGTTAGGTACCTACCTAACTACCTAGTAAGTATATTATTATAAGATTATGAGTTGGTAAGAAAGTAGGTACTGATTACTGAGTGCCAGTTACTACTACTTACTTACTTACCTACGACTTTGGCAGAATGATCATCCGTTTTACCCACAGATTTTAGAAGGTTTTACCACTCTTCGACCTTTATATCCTTGGCAAATCCAAAAATGATAAACTGGCAGGGTACTAACATGATTAAAGTAAAACTGCAGTAGCTACGCCTGTGCAGATAGGTAGGTACCATCGAAGAAATTGGTTCATACTTCAAAGGCTTATTCAAGGGCGTCGCCAGGGGGGGGGGGGGGGGGGGCAGGGAGGGGCAGCTGCCCCCCCCTAGAGACTCTAAAAAACGTTGCCAAATATAATGCAAAAGCAACGACCACTATAATATTAAAATCTGGTAATAGATGTAAGGCTCGTAGTACAAGTGAAAAGTTTCATGTGCTGTCGACTTTACCTACAATTCATACCTACTTTTCTCATTTATAGAGAGTGAGTAAAGTATGAATTGTAGACTGTAGCAGGTAAAGTCAACTTGCCCCCCCCTGCGCCATCGGCTGGCGACGCCCTTGGGCTTATTCATTATTCAGTGTTAGGCGTTAGCTGTTATGTGTCGGCTGGGTTTGCCGTACCGCGACCAAATTACTTAAAATAGGTAATAGTATGTCCTTCATCTGCCTAGGAATCATCTTCTCTGATAGTACCTACGTAGTACCTACTGCGCAATACCTATCTGTTGCAGGGCTCGGAACCGGTATTTTTTTACCAGGTATGTAAAACGCACTTTAACCAGGTTTTTGGATAAGTGTTCGCTCGGAGCGAAACCGAGATGCGAGCGATACCTATTGCTTCTGAAAACCTGGTTCATTCCTCGCGGAAAGTGACTAGCTCAGTGATAATATTATATTCTATCCCTTTCTAGTGTACCATACATACCTATACGTGGGAGAGCCATGCTTCGGCACGAATGAGCCGGCTCGACCGGAGAAATACCACGTTCTCACAGAAAACCGGCGTGAAACAGCGCTTGCGCTGGGTTTCGCCGAGTGAGTGAGCTTACCGGAGGCCCAATTCCCTTCCCTATCCTCTCCTATTCCCTTCCCTTCCCATCCCTACCCTCCCCTATTACCCTATTCCCTCTTAAAAGGCCGGCAACGCACCTGCAGCTCTTCAGATGCTGCGAGTGTCCATGCGCGACGGAAGTTGCTTTCCATCATTTCATAAAAAAAAACATCTAATAGCCATATTTTATATATAATTTAGGACATAATTTTTTGTTTTGAATGTGTGGACAATGGGTGAGGGTTGTAGTGTGTGTGAGTGGGCGGGGCGAACATAATCGCGAACGGTTCTAACCGGTATTTTGAGCAGGAGCAGTTTCATTTTGCTCTTTGAACAAAACCAGGAATAATTTCGGTCCGTTCAGAGCGGAATCGGAAATGAAAACGCTCTTTTGGAAATGTATGGCGTTCCGCGTTTCTGACGAACAAGATCGCGAAGATTAACCATAACCAGGTTTCCGAGCCCTGCTGTCAAACACCTGTTGCTTACTCGTCGCATAGGTAATAAGTAGGTACGTAGGTAATCTCTTCTTACCTAAATCACAGTGTAATAATTTATTAGTTTTATTACACTGTGCCTAAATCTTGTGAATCAGTTGATTCGAGTCTGTAGTTCAACCGTAATTAATCAGATTGTTAAAATAAAAGGCCTTATACGCTGTAAAATAATAATTTATTAATCAAACAAACTGTACCTACCTATTACATATTTTCAGTTTCAGTTTCATTCACGGTAAGTTACAACTTAAAACAGCCATGGTACAGTAATTAAGCATTTAAATATTATTTTCATTAAGGACGTCCTTACCTCTAACTCTCACAATAAAATAAGAACAAAATAAATAAGTAGGTACCTAAGTCACTAATATGACTCTTTATAGGTACCTGCTTATTTATTATGTTGAGTACCACCTACTTAGGTACCCAAAATGCAAGTTACTTACAACTTTTAAACTCAACATAGACCGTATTTCCATACCTATGTTAACCTAAGTATATACTTAATTATTAGTTAAGTAGGTACCTACGATAAAAGGTAAGCAAAGAATAATTATTTAAGGACGGATATTTTATTCTTAATAATATAAGGTAGGCTATTATTTACCTATTTAATAGGTTCTTTCATTACAATATAGAACCCACTAGAGGTAAAAAAGCACAATGTTTTAAAGTAAATACGAAACACATTTTTATATCTTAGCCTATAATTTTTTGAAGCACTAAGTAGCTATTTCTAATAACATGTAGCTTACATTGATACCTAAATAAAAAAATAAATAATTAGTTAAAATCACTTCATTTAATATTGCAAGTTCAATTGCACTTTACGACACATGCAATAATTATCATAATAATATTTAGATTTTTTGTAGCAGGATGGTTGTGTAGGGTGTACCTATTTTTAACCGACTTCCAAAAATTAGGTTATATGTTCGTCTTAGTTTTTTACTTATTACTTTAGAGGTAAGTATAATATTATCTTCACAACGAAGTACCAAATTCAGCTAACTTAATATTATTCATATATTTTGTTAAAGGCCTATTTCAAAATCATAATTTATAGCCAATATCTTACAGAAAACATAGGAAGTTTTGTCACTAATCATTTTCTACAGAGAGACAGAAACAAAACTTCCAGATTACAGTTATAGCCAATATCTTACAGAAAACATAGGAAGTTTTGTCACTAATCATTTTCTACAGAGAGACAGAAACAAAACTTCCAGATTACAGATAGGCCTAACGGCTAAGTGTTATTAAAAGTGTTAATGTGCTAACGCACATTCTAAGGAGTTCCAAAAAAGGAGGAGATTCTATATTCTATAATGTTCGGATTTCGGCTATATATTATATTAAAAACAATTTTGTAACATGTCCATTATCCAAAATTTAATATAAAATAAGTACTTACTTACCTAATATATTTTTTAAGTTTCATTGACTAAGTCTCAAAATTCAACTTCCAAAAATATGTCCCATTCAAAACATTTTCGTCTGTTTGTACGTATCTTATTAAAAATAAAATAAATTAATATAAAGATTAATAAATAATTTTAATGAAAACCTATCTAGGTACATATTAGTTAAGTTAATAATAATATTATAAGAACCTATATCTTACGTCTCCGCTTTAAAGAGTATCAGATAATGACTTACTTATAGTTATAATAAAAATTATTATTATGAATGACTCATTCAAATAAACTCCTGTAAAATTGCAAGTCTAGGCATATAAAAGAGAGCTTGGGCCTTCTCACATATTCTGAGAATATTCAGCACACGCTTCAAATTATACTTTAGTTCTAATCGCTAGAACTAACCTAATTTTGCCTTTCCAGTCTTAACAATCTGTCTTCATTCTAGTAAAAATAGCTTGTATAGTACCTAAACATGAGTATTATCTCTATAAAAAAGGTAATTTTATGTACTACGTAGTACGTTTTCATCACCTAACTTTTATTTTATATTGTGACAAAATTATCTTACCCAAATGCAATTGATTTTAGTACACTAAAACATCAAATATGGATATTTGTCTCTCCTAAAATCTTGTATGCTATTGGGTAAGATGTTACATTTTGTAACTATTATCCTACCGACTCGATACGAGCCACGCATAAGACACAAGAGAACTTAAGGATAGAAGTTTTGTAGAGCATCCGAGTATATAGAGTTGTAGGTATCCCTCAAAACGTAAACGCTGTCCCCAGGTTTGCCGTTGAAGACGTAGGGTCCTTTGAGGTTGGTTATCTTGGAGTTGCTCGGAGCCGGCTTGGGTTTGGGCTTGTAGCCGTTGTAGCTCGGACGCGAAGGCATCATGGGCTGACCTCCACCATAGTACGGATCCACTGGGGGGGACGGTGGGAAACCAGCCCCGCTCCACTGGTACACTCCAGTCGGTTTTCCATTCGAGACGAAGTCAAGAGGCAAGTTTATGAAGGGGTCCTGCGCTGGGTTTGGCATCATTGGAGGCATGGGAGGTCCTAGACTCGGTGGCTGCGACACATACCCTAATCCAGGAACGAACATATACGGGGTAGGGGGAAGTCGTATGTAGAAGATGGGGGAGTTATCATATTGCAAAGAATTCAGTCTATCATTGGAGTAGGCATCTTGGTTCCCATTCTTGTGCTTGTTCTGCTGGCGGCGTTTGGACGGAATCGTTCTGGAGAGATCTTCTCCATCAAAATTGTCGTCGTTGACTGAGAAGGTGATATCGTCGTCGTCATCTTCAGCGTAGTCCAGGCTGGAAGACAGGAAAGGAGGGAAGTATCCAAATAAGTTGAGCGCTTTGTTACGTCTGCTGTTGCGCTTCGGTGCTTCTGTGGTCGTCGTCTTGTACTTCTCTTCTAGTTTACTCTCTCTGTTGGTGTCTTCTATGGCTGCAGCACGAGATCTTCTGCTTGGAGCCGCCTGCGCATCGTAGACTAGGGCGAGGACGATCACGATCACCAGAAGTTTGGAACTCATCTTGGATAATCTGAAATAGAAAGAAAAACTAAATTAGCATCAGAATATTTTAAGAATACCTACTTGCGCTTTGGAATAAAAAATGTCGGAAATGGACATCACTTTGATTATGGCTTCAGCAAACTTACATTTTATAAAGATTTATCATCATATTAAATGATACGGACATTAAAAATAATAATTAATCTCCACTTTACAGTTTACATGAAGGGATGCTATTGGCATAACTTTAAATACGCAAAAAAATATATGGACGTGATATTTGGCAAATTTTATAATATTTCTATAAAAAGTTTTGAGACTTCAACCGCGGAACCCTAAATAATACAGTTTGTTTCATATAAGGCATAAAAGCATGTTGATTATTAAAATTTATTTGCTTATAAATTTTTAGCACCCTACGACAGCAGCTGCATGCGAACTGAGGTTGTGTACTTTTTGCGAAATGACCGGTTTGTACAACCGTCTCTCATGTTAAACATTGTCACATCACATCAGCCATAAAAGTAGACGAATCGATAATTTTTTAGAGATCCTTACACATTTATAGTTAAAACTCTTAAAGTTTAAGGCTAAAGTGCTAAAATCGATTGTAGTTTTTTTTTGGTTTTCTACAGATTTTCCATCATGATACCTTTTTAATATTTGAAAGTTATAGGTAATTATAAGGGCTTTGCACAAAATTTTCTTAAAATGTTTATTTCTTTACGAAACCATTTGACTAGAATATTATTATTTTTAACAAAAAATTAAAACTGACTTCCAAGGTAAAAACAATAATAATATGAACTAAAACGTATTAAATAACTCTTACTCTATAATAGTGCCTTTTTCAGAATTCGTCTAAATCTCAACTATTTCTGTACATACTACAGTCTTCATTATTTGAGGTCGGTACCAGCTAATTTTATCGTGAGTTTAGTCAATGTCAGAATATCTGAAGCTTTTGGGAATGGTACCGACTTCAAAGTATGTACAGAAATAGTTGAGATTTAGACGAATTCTAGAAAAGGCACTATTATTGAGTAAGAGTTATTAAATACGTTTTAGTTCATATTATTATTGTTTTTACCTTGGAAGTCGGTTTAATTTTTTGTTAAAAATAATAATTTCACTCTTTTTAGTTATCTACAAGATAAGGCTTTATGCGTAAATAACCACTACGAACGACGTAAGCGAAATTGTGGTAAATGCTTGCAGTTATCTAAGCGATGCTGCAATTTAAAAACTTTTATCTTTAAAGGTTCAGGAGTTCTGTTCAGTGCCTTTGGACCAAGAGACACCTTCGTATGAACTTTCTCTTATTCGTAACATATGTTTAAGTTACTAGAAACAACATTTTAACTACTATGAGTCTTTTGATAAATTTCAAGGATTTCCCTCGATTGCTCATAGATCCCATCATCAGCTCACCACTTTCGTAATTATTATACAAAATCAATATACAACAACACAAGAATTTTGAAAATAGGTCCACACACAGCGAAATAATCATCAAAAAAATCTGCTTCGATGCAAAATATCACGAAAAGCATCAATAATTGGGTCATAATGTGATGGATGACCCATGGCATAATTATGATTTTGATGATAATGATAAAATAAATTGATGTGTTGGCTTATGCTTTCAGTTGTTTAAACAACGCCGAAATCCCCGAACCTGTATCTATAAGGATTCAAAAGTTCTGTTGGGTACCTTCGGATCCAGGGAATAACTTGGTGCGAAATCTTACTTTTTGGTAGCATTTACCTCGAATGCTTCAGAAAAAATTGAAATCACTATATGTTTCCATACAAATTTAAGGAGTCCTCTCGATTCCTGCAGGATCCCATCATCAGATCACCACTTTTGTGAACATGGTACCAAATTCGAGTTAAACCCTATACAACACAAAAAGAATTTTGAAAATCGGATCACAAACGGCTGAGTTATCGTTGAACATACAAAAAAAAAAAAAGATACATACAGCCGAACGTATAACCTCCTCCTTTTTGGAAGTCGGTAAAAAACAAAGCTCAATGTTTTCCAATCGTTTTATAGCAATGGAACATGATAATGCGGATGATTTACAATTTGCCGATAATGTTCTTATATTGACTACAACATTGAATATTTATGATTAAATTACCACTTATTTCTCACTACATTACTGTTAAAATTGTCACATTAGCTATCATAAAGGGTTTTTAGCATAAGAATTGCAGAATAATAACAACTTATAGTGCAGTTATCTTAAATTATTATAATACTTGTTCTAGATGGTATCATAAACTTTAGATAGAGAACATTAAAATACAGTAAAAAAAAACGTTTCTGTACTAAAAGAACATGCTTTTTACTATCGCTTGATTTTTTTTAGTAAGTGCCATTTTTGTAATAAAACACGGCATTTTACTGTAGTAAATGGTCATACACGTGTGAAAAATGACTAGACATTAATATCTCTGTGTTCAGAACGATATCAGAAAAAAAAACAAAATTGGCGGGAGTGTGAAATTGACAGATGAATACACTGCGAGAATTTAATTGGACTGAACAAAGGTGCTAAGCTATAATTGTACTTGTAATTTTATTATTTTTTATTATATTATGAACGTCCTTGATACGATCAAAACCTTGATATATCGCAGTTTATTTATATTAAAGTTCGTTCTGATAAGCCCTCAAGGATCAGCTCAGATCAGCTTAATCGGAGAGCCAAGATGGCTTCACACAAAGTCCATGTCAAATTAGTAATTATAACGGTTTCATAATGTAGTATTATACGGAGTACTTTGCTTTAAATAAAAGCACCATAATTAAGTCAATTCTAGGTCTAGGAGAAGAAATTTTCAAGTTTTTTAGATTGCTTACCAACAGCGAATGTAATTGTTTTGACTGACAACTTATTACGTTATCAGTAATTCCTAATTTATCTTTAGTATTTAAAAGGTCTGTATATTTTGGTTAAATTGCAAAAAGTTTAATCTGACAACTCTGCCATGTCTTTACATTTCGTCAATCTGTGACCAATATAAGCCGGCCCCTAGACGAACAATATTTTATTGTCAATATCACGTATTGCGTAATATTATTGAGAGTCTAGGGTGGATATTAAACATCACGTGCCTTCAATCTAATTGTCAAATAAACTGTTCAATATATGAAATTGAAGCGTAATATTGACAATAAAATTGCTCGTCTAGGGGCCGCCTAAAGTCGGTTTTTAGTTTTTACCACGTTTTCACCAATGTTTTTACTCTGTTCTTTTGGATAATTTACTCTCGCATTTGCTCAATTAATAGGGCTACATTTTTACCCCCTGCAGCTATTTCATTATTAAACGTCGAGGATTTTAAAGATTTATATACAATAGTAAACGTTTAAAGGTTTTTACAACCATTATAATGTTCTTGGGTATGCATGAATATTGGATTTTTACATCTACATCGCGTCGTAAAAAAAGCGTCTTTAAAGCCTCGTTTCCACTAAGCAACAATTCACGCGCAACATGCTGGACAACAAGTTGCCCAACATGTTGAAAGTCAGCGCGGGACTTTTGATGAACAACGTTGTCTGTCTACGCATCTACTTTACGTCAGTCGTCGCCAACATGTCGCCAGAGGAACTTGTGTTGATTTTAGTGGCAGTGGTTATAATTTTTTTATAGTATCTGTGAGCAGTATCCCATAGACGTTCATAGTTTTGGTACAGTTCGCTTAATTTGAGCACTTGTTCGTTAGACCACACTACGGACATTGTTGCGCGCGTCTCCACTTGACGATAATTGATGCAATTCTCTTTAAACAAACAACAAGCCGCGCGTCATGTTGCGCGTCAGCTGGCAACATCGCGCGCTGTTGTGCAGCGTTGCCGTACATGTTGAGCGTCACGTGTCGCGCGCTAAATGTTGCCTAGTGGAGAAGCGGCTTCATAGGATAAAAGATGATTCCCGCAACTCCTTTGCGCCAAAATTCGTTTATCGCGGAGAAACCGTGCATTTTTTAGATAAAAAGTATCCTTTGTCCTTTTCCAGGACTCAAAGTATCTCGATACTGAATTTCAGTAAAATTTGTTGTGTGGTTTTGGGCATAAAGAGGTAGACAGAAAGACATACACACTTTCACATTTATAATATTAGTAGGTATGTATATCGCTGCAGACAAGTAAAAGGAATCCAGTGCGTCTAGCATGCGTCACACGAGATGTCTCACTCTCGAGTGTAGTTAAAAACTACTCTTCTCATAATGTAAAAATCTCGATAAAACTCGATAAAAATGTGTTGTCATGTAGGGTAATTTTGACGACAGATCTGCACGAGAAAAAATGTATGTCTTGCTAGGGTCAATAGTTTCTCTGCTGCAACGTATTCGCAACTCTCGCCTCTCGGAACAGCATCCTAAAAATGATTTCTTGCCGACCAGATTGCCCCATTTAGAGGCATTGGGTGGAGGTAGCACTGGGCCTAAAATAAACATTATATTGTATCTACTCTTAAATACTAACAATACTAACATAGGTTAAGTCATTGATTGTTACTAACACATTTACTAATAATTTTATGGGTTTAAAGCCTGAAATAAACATATTTTTTATTTTTTTATTTAATAGAAATGAATAGAAAAACCATCGAGAAAACATATTGTACTACAACATTTTCTCGTTGGCGTATGCTTGGCGCACTGATGAAAAATTTATCAAAGTGTACTTCAAACAAGTCGGTAATTATTTAATAGTGTACTTATCACCCGCGGAATCTGGTATATCATACCAGAGAGGAGTATACGGTATAATTGAAGTAATAATAATTATTGTAAATAATTGTATTAATTACACTTAACAATGTTTACCGTACCCGCCCTTGATATATCATGGGAAAATAGAAAAAACCGGCCAAGTGCGAGTTGGACTCGCCCATGAAGGGTTCCGCAGCAGCAATAAGGTTTATTTCTATGAAATCAAAAGGTTTTTTTCATTTATTTTTACATTTCAGTTGATTTAATGAAAGTTAAATTAAGGTTTACCATTTATGACATATAAAAAAACTACTTGCTAGATCTCGTTCAAACCAATTTTCGTTGGTAGTTTTTATAGTAATGTACATCATTTATTTTTTTAGAATTATCATGCCCCTACTTTAGAAGTTAGAGGGGGGGGAGGGGGGGTGACACACATTTTACCACTTTGGAAGAGTCTCACTCGCAAACTATTCAGGTTAGAAAAAAATGATGTTAGAAACCTCAAAATGATTTTTAAAGACCTATCCCTATGGATCTATCTATATACCCCACACGCATAGGTTAGATGAAAAAATATTTTTTTTGTTTCAGTTGTACCTGTGGGGACCCCTAAAATTTTTAAGAATTTTTCCATTTTTGTATCAAAATCTTAATGCGGTTCACAGACTACATCTACTTACCAAGTTTCAATAGTGTAGCTCTTATAGTTTCAGAGAAAAGTGGCTGTGACATACGGACGGACAGACAGACAGACAGACAGACATGGCGAATCTATAAGGGTTCCGTTTTTTGCCATTTGGCTACGGAACCCTAAAAAGATGTTGCCTTTAAGTTACAGCTAGTGGTATTGTATACGATGTTAGCGCAAGTCAGCGCTGTTAGCGCTTAACTCATTTACAAACAGGGAACTATAGTTACTATACATATTGTTCGCAGTGGTAATCTGCACGTTAATAAAATCTCTACTGCTAGCCACACCACAATATATCTAATAATAAATAGTTACTTCGTAAGCCATACATAGCATGAGAGTGCGTAAATTCGCGAAGACAGATGACGTCGCCGTGGATAGCCTAAGAAGAGATGGTGCGACGAGCAGCATGCATATTGTATACCAAACAGAGCCAGTAAAATGGTAGACCTTGAGAAAGCCTAGCAGTGAAACAGTACAAAAAACTACCCATGTGGCCATGTCCTTTCTCAGCGGGGCTAAAATGGTCACATTTAGCAATTCCTCTCAATAAATTCAGCAAATGAATTGTCAAAACTGTCAAACTGACAAATGTCAAATCAGTACAAAAATATAGAAATGAATTGCAAGCAGAGTTGCATTTTGCGATTTTAGAAAAATGAATCATATTATGATTTATATCATGATTCTTCAAAGCGACCATTTTAGCCCCGCTGGTCTTAAAATACTAATATCTATAACAGGGCGTAATAATGTACCCCTAGCCATTACATTGAGCCTTCTTCCTGGACAAAAAGGCAGGCCTCGTCCTTACTGCAGTAATAAATAAGTCAATATCTTTCCCTTTTATATCGACCACCTTATTTTAACATAAAGCTATAACTTTATGATGCCATAAATGAAACATTCAACAATGTAAAAATCGAGCTGGTGCCCTAACAAAGTATGTGGCTATACCATAAAGTTAATATACCTAGCTTCCACTAGATTTATTTGATTATACGTGATTATTAGATTATACGTGGGAGAGCCATGCTTCGGCACGAATGGGTCGGCTCGACCGGAGAAATACCACGTTCTCACAGAAAACCGGCGTGAAACAGCGCTAGCGCTGTGTTTCGCCGAGTGAGTGAGTTTACCGAAGGCCCAATCCCCTACCCTATTCCCTTCCCTACCCTCCCCAATTCCCTTCCCATCCCTATCCTCCCCTATTACCCTATTCCCTCTTAAAAGGCCGGCAATGCACCTGCTCTTCTGATGCTGCGAGTGTTCATGGGCGACGGAAGTTGCTTTCCGACCCGTTTGCTCGTTTGCCCCCTTATTTAAAAAAAAAAAAGATATATTAACTTTATGGGCTATACAGGCTGTTTCAAAAGTGGTGTAATAAGCAAAAACTTTTGTTCTACAAGTTTTGGAAATTCGCAAAAAAAATTGTTGAACAAAAGTAATTGTTCATAATGACCGCCTATTTCACCCCCTTTTGGCTTACTATACTACTTTTGAAATGTCCTGTATGTCTTTTTAATAAGTCTAGAATTTTTGTAGGCATTGCAGATATCTTGGGCTTCATTTACATCGATAACACAAGTGTAATAAACCATTAGTCTGACATATAGTAGTGCGAAATGGGCTAAAGCGCGATTTCATTATCAAGAGCAGGGTTCCGTAGTTTGTTAAATAAATATTCCACAATCAACATTCAATAGCTATGTCCACACTGTGCCTTTTTCTGTTCGTCAAGGGCATGCGTTGCATATTATGTCGTGTTAGTTATTGAAATAAAATTAGATCGATTATTATTGGAACATAATATTATTAAAAATCTTATTTTTTTGATATCATCAGAATCAGTGGACTGATTGTTTATTTGTTGCATGAATGCTTCGTGTCTTTTCGAATATAATATTTGATTTAAATTTCAGTTAACGTTCACTTGGAGTGAATTAGAAAAATGAACACGATACGAACGAAAGTAATCTGTCAGATTTAACAATACATGACATAATATTGTTATAAATAACAAATTACTAACTCTTGCTCAACATAATATACTAAACCCACTCCATTGTAAAACGTGTAATGCTTCTTGTTGAACTCTATAAAAGCTTATTCGTTAAAAAAAGGAAATTAATTGAAATGATTTATGAGTGTAAAGTATACAGAAAACACGATAAATGGTTTCTGAATATTTATGAGCTTGCACGAGATATTTCATTACTCAATTATTACAGCTTAAAAACAGCCTACTAATTTATATCTTACTCAGTGAGAACTGCTTATTTTTTTCACAGTATATGATAACCCATATTTTCCAACGTAAGAACAGGCTCTGTCACCTCGTTAAATGGTTACAATGTGATCAACCCATGCAGAAATTAATATAAAAATATATATTTTAAAATATATAATAATATAATTATCTAGTATGACAAATGGTCATGAAAAAAAGTTTGTCTTTATTACGTAGATGCAATAACAAAAGTCTTGTCATTAATAATTATTATAGTTCAAGTTAACCCAAAGCTTTAAATTCCCATCGCTAAAACATAAATGTGAAGCTATAAGCGACGCTCAGGGCCTGTTTCACCACTTCCTGATAAGTGCCGGATAGACTATCCACCACTTAACAGATAGAGGGCATGTTTCACCACGTCCTGATAAAGTGCCGTATAGGCTATCCACAATTTATTTGACAGATGCTCCATGTAACATATTCTGTCTGTCAAGGTAAGTTGTAGATAGCCTGTCCGGCACTTATTAGGAAGTGGTGAAACAGGCCCAGAGTATGGAGAATCTGTCAAATAAGTTGTGGATAGCCTACCCGGCAATTTATCAGGAAGTGGTGAAACAGGCCCTAAGTCATAATATTATGTATACTGTCAATGAAGCACGGATTCTGAGGTTCCGTGACAGGAGTTTGTCTACTTTTTATGCCGCGGCCGTACATGCGTCTATCGTACGAAGTTTCGTGCTATGAATGTTATCAGTCCAATGATAACATTAGACGATACACGCAAATCGTCCAATGGTCTCGTTAAGCTCACGAAGCACTACGCAGGTGCGGCCCGGGCATTACCGTTGTTAGTCTACTTCATGACATTAGCTAAATGCTATTGCACATTTTTTTGTAAGCATTAAATAGGCCGTAGGCGAAACAATAATAATAATAATATCTATGAATATGGTATCAGTCTGGTCCCGTCCTAAGTACCTGAAGGACTTGTATTACAGGTACCAGACAACGGAAATTTATTTAATACTTTTATATTATACATATATTTAAGATTTTTATTACATCATACACATAATATTTAATACACATCCAGACCCGGGAACATTGAAAACTTTTTGTTCCGTCGGCGGGATTCGAACCCGCGATCCCCGGCTTGAGCAGCCACACACTCAACCAATTGAGCCACAGAGGTCGTCAGCAGCGGTCACAACTTGGATAAGCAAAGAATAGATGTTTTCTTATTGAAAACTACAAATATCTGCTTAATACGCATACGAAAAACTTTGTATCCCTTTTGACGAAAAATGCGGAAACGTAGATGAATGAAATTTTGGACAGTTATAGTTTATATGCTGAAGGAGCGCATCGAGCTAATATTATTTTGAAATTATGCTTTTATCACACATTTTTTTAAACAAATAAAACATTACACACACTACAATACGAACACTCAATATGATGACAGATTTTTGAGTGACAAGCCTATACATACGAATTATACTCTTTTATTTATGGTTGGAGTCTGTTGACAACAAGTTGACAAATTGAAAAGTGATTATAGTTTTTTTATTGAATCTTAGATACTAATTAGACAATGCTTACACGGCCAGTCTGAGATCAGCCGAGTCCCAGAGGCGAGAGTTGAAAAAAAATATTATGATAAGGTCATTATTTTTTTTACTAATTAAACGTAGTAGTTCTAATGTGTTTGAAACTAAGGTCGAATTTCGACCATTGGGCGATCTCTGGTAGCTTTAAAATCGGCGGCACTTATTGACGTATTAAAGTATTGAGCAACAAGATTATAGGTTTACAATTTACGCGACGCCACACCTAACAGTTACTCAAATTAAGTAACGTTATTTTTAACTGCGTGCTTAACTAGCTTATTAACCACGGTTTTTTCACTAACCACGCCCTTTGAAAGGCTGTATTTAAAAGTCATTTATAACGTGTATGAATTAGATTTCTATTAATTTGTGTGATGCCGAAAAATTGGTTGTTGTTGTATGGTCAAGCGGAGATACTTAACTTACTAAGTTCGAGTATTCGTGGTGTGTTGCTATCACACACACACACATTTAGCCCGGGCGCGCACTAGCGGCCAGGTCGCGGCGGCCATCGAAAGTATGGTGTGGCCGCTGGTCGCGTTGCGGCCAGGTGCGCGTCGTCTATGGCGGTTTCATACTAAGGTATATAATATCTTGATGGCCGCAGCGGCCTGGCCGCCGCGACTTGGCCGCTAGTGCGCACCCGGGCGAGTACCTACTTCTTTGTGAACTTGAATCCATACAAATATTATAAATGCGAAAGCGTGTCTGTCCGTCTGTCTGACACCTCTTCACGCATAAGCAGCTGGCAGTGGGAAGCTACTGTCAAAAATGTTCGGCACAAGAAGACGAGATTCCTCCACTTACCGCGAAGAATATAAGGCTCCATGAAATTGAGCTTTACTTTTTCTCGAAGTTCAGGTAGACCTTCAGAACTAGAAACCTCCTAAAGTAACCGCGACCTTAACACCATAGTTGCTGGTCGTTCTTACCTCTGTAAAGGTCACAAGTGAACTTTCAGCTTTACGAAACTGAGGAAGGTCTGCTGGGCTAAAATGGTCGCTTTGGAAAATCATAATTATGAATCACAATATGTTTTTTTTTAAATCGCAAAATGCAAGTCTGCTTGCAATTCATGTCTACAATTTAATCTAAAAATTCAAGGCTTTAAATGAACGTGGCGAAAAAAAAAGAAATTAACGCTGCCATCATACAAAAACTTCATTTTTGACAGTTCTCCTTTATGAGCAGGCAGCAGCACCATCCCCCACGTTCATTTAAAGCCTTGTCGCACCGTAGTAATTCGTACTAATTTTGTCAGTTTGACAGTTTTGACAATTCATTTGCTGAATTGATTGAGAGGATTGCTGAATTTGTACGTGGGAGAGCCATGCTTCGGCACGAATGGGCCGGCTCGACCGGAGAAATACCACGTCCTCACAGAAAACCGACGTGAAACAGCGCTTCCGCTGTGTTTCGCCGAGTGAGTGAGTTTACCGGAGGCCCAATCCCCTACCCTTTTCCTTTCCCTACCCTCCCCTATTTCCTTCCGTACCCTCCCCTATTCCCTTCCGTACCCTCCCTTATTACCCCTTAAAAGGCCGGCAACGCACCTGCAGCTCTTCTGATGCTGCGAGTGTCCATGGGCGACGGAAGTTGCTTTCCATCAGGTGACCCGTTTGCTCGTTTGCCCCCTTATTTCATAAAAAAAAAAAAAACGTTCTCACAGAAAACTGGCGTGAAACAGCGCTTACGCTGCGTTTCGCCGAGTTAGTGAGTTTACCGGAGGCCCAATCCCTTACCCTAATCCCTTCCCTACCCTCCCCTATTCCCTTCCCTTCCCTACTCTTCCCTATTACCCTATTCCCTCTTAAAAGCCGGCAACGCACCTGCAGCTCTTCTGATGCTGCCAGTGTCCATGGGCGACGGAAGTTGCTTTCGATCAGGTGACCCGTTTGCTCGTTTGTCCCCCTTATTTCATTAAAAAAAAAAGAGGAATTGCTAAATGTGATAATTTTAGCCCCGCTGGCCGTCGCAGGCTCTTGGTCCACAGTAGTTGTAGACATAACCTTGCGGCAACAAAAAGATTAATTTCCGCTTACAATAAAAATATGCATAGTACGAAACATTACCGCTAAACAATAGATTCTAGTCCAAGGCCAGCTTGGAAAAAATATCCACAGCCGAACATATAACCTCCTCCTTTTTGGAAGTCGGTTAAAAATAGCCACCAACTTACTTGCGAATCCTTGGGTTTATAATATAATATTCTCGTTGGTTAATACAAAACTCTAATAGCTGCAAACTAAGAGTCTAATAAACAGGTACGGTATAAGACATTATGGTACTTTTAATATTCTGAATTTGTTCGTCTAGGTACCTATTTGTCTTGTTCTCCGCTGGTCTCGTGGATTGAACTATAAGGGCCTGTTTCACCACTTCCCGTTAAAGTGCCGGATAGGCTATCCACAACTTATTTGACGATTCTCCATACTCTATCTGTCAATTTAAGTGGTGGATAGCCTATTCGGCACTTATCAGGAAGTGGTGAAACAAGCCCTAAGTATATTTATTATACTATTTGCAAAATATAAATATGAAATTAAGCAGGAGCCGGTATTTAAAAAAAATATTGCATAGTAAAGTTTATTTTATTCGGTTCAGTGACTGGAGCATGAAAAGATTAATTTATATAAAAATACCCTTAAAAATATTACATAGCAAAAATCTTAATCGGTTCAGTAGTTAAAGCGTTAAAGTAAGTTAAAATAAAAATACCCGCGGTTGGTAGCCCTATTTCTGACTGCCTGTGCGGCAGCCGCGCTGCTCCATAGTCCATACTAACGAGCCGCGCGGCTGCCGCGCTACTCGCGACTTAGCCCGGGCGCGCACTAGCGGCCAGACCGCGGCGCGGCGGCCAGGTCGCGACGGCCATCGAAAGTATGGTGTGGCCGCTGGTCGCGTTGCGGCCAGGTGCGCGTGGTCTATGGCGGTTTCATACAAATGCCCGTATCTCGTTGGCCGCGGCGGTCTGGCCGCTAGTGCGCGCCCGGGCTTAATGTGAAGGCAGCCTTAGGGTTGGCAATCGCGTCAATTTGTAACAGGAATGTTATAATCTTATTACGGTAGTCACGCGATACGCTAGACTCATCTAGGTCCGTACGTGACAGAATCGAGACTGGGGACGTGACAGAACTCATCATCATCACGCGCTCTTTTGATGTCACGTGATTTGATCAAGACAATTTATTGTTTCATAATTTGAACAGACAAGAACGGAACATTGTAGATTTGATGGAGCTGACAAATGTCAGGATGTAAACCACGATTAGGCAAACGTAGGACGCCCCGGATCGACAGACCGACCGCGACAGTTTGAAGATGGCGGCGGATGGATAATGGGTGCCCAAGATCGGGTTGTCTTAAGGGATGAATCGTAAATCGTAATCTTTAATGTCATCATAATATTATTATATACAAAAGGCGAATCTAGGCACAAACTTTAATAAAATGTCAAAAGTTGTATAAGATGATGTGCCTCATTATTTTGATTAAGCCATAGTCTACTTATCTCTATATTCTTGTATCTCTCGATCAGTCAATTTATATAATGAACATGATAGTGAATGACTGTATATTCGATGCATAAAAAACCTTTCAACTTTATCAGCACAGGGTGACCTTTCAGAAGTACCTGTTAATGGGCAATCAAGCCTACAACATGGGTTCTCACTTCAGCAAGCTTGTTGTCCTTAAATGTTAGTTTTACTTGCCTTAAAAGTCTTTACTTTAAAGGGATTCATTTAGTAAATTTTACTGCCACATTCAGAGACATTTAATGATGATTAAACTTCAATTTAATGAAGAGTTTGACAGATAATATATTTAGTATATAGGGGGTTTCGGGGGCGATAAATCGATCTAGCTAGGAATCATTTCTAGAAAATGTATTTTTCATCGGATACCGAGCTAAGCTCGGTCAAACAGCTAGTGTCACTTTAAAAGAAACAGGCCCGCCTTACAAATTACAATTCGTACAAGTTCCTAAATCCTAATACGGAGGTTAGGGACAGACTGTTACACAAGTAGTAGTTAACACGTAACACACAGGTTAAAAATGCAAGCATGCACTTATTTGTGGTCTCTACAATTATTATTCATCTCTGAGTGCACAGTTACACTACTAGCTAACTACTAACTACCCTTCTGATAGTTTAATGAAAAGAGCAAATATTTTACAACTAGTAAAGAATTTGGTTCAAGCCAAGTTCAAGCAGAAATTCTTATCATTTAGGAACTGTGCGTTTTGCAGTGATTAAAACAAACTCAAACTCAATTTTTTTATTCAGAATAATTTTTTGCAAAATTAATGTTCTCTGAAAGTCTACATGATGCCTACCACCGGTTCGGGAACTAACCCGGCGAGAAGAACCGGCGTAAGAAACTCGCCCTATAATCTATCCTATATCTTATTTATCATAGTATCTCCAAGTAGTTTAAGCATGGAAAAGTAACAAACATACAAACAGAATATTCTTTCATGTTGCCGAATTATTCTAAAAAGTGCTGAGCAGGTTAGAGCAGAGCCCAAATCTTTTTTCATGCCACCAGTAAGGTTGTAAACTGTAGCACACAAGCCTAAATCGAGCTTCCGAAGTTGCACGCAAAAAGAAACTTATTTGGATCTATTACAGAAACTATTAAACTAAGATTTCAACTGTAATTATCATGACGCAAGAAATAACTAGTGCAATATACTTTAAAGTATATTCAATTACAATAACCGAAGAAGATTGTAGCTTGTTACTAATAGCATCGTAAAAACACTTCGGATTAAAAAGGCGTTCTGTAACGTGCATAAAAATTACATCTAATTATGTAGATGGGATCATTATAGAGCAGATATACACAACCTGCGGCCCGCAGGCAGCATACGGTCAGCCGCGCGCTGCACCGCGCCAGAATGTTCTCAGAAGCCCGCGCGAAGTTAGAGTTATTTAGTGTTTAGCACAGGTGTTTAGTATTATTTTATTTATTTAGTCATTTATTGTGCACAAGAAATATTTACAAATAATATTAAACGCAGTAAGACGACACAAAGGATCTGCTTATTTCTAATAGAAATCTCTTCTAGCAGCCCTACGGAGAGAGATTGGATTAGGATAGCAGATAGGACGTTTTCGAACTTCAAAACATTTCACGAACATTTTACGAATTTCAAAACTTTTTCAAAAGTTATTTTAATAAAAAACGGAACATATCTGATAGAGTGTCGACATAACTTTTTTCAAAATGATTAAGAAAAAGATTTTGTCGTGCCTAACAAAACAGCACAATATTTGTCGTCGTTATGTCGTTGTTTTGGAATATGTCGTATCGTTAACTCTCCTATAAAACTTGTTTTTTTCACTTGTAAATCGCTTTGTTACCTTTTTTTAATATGTTGGTTGCGGCCCGCGACACCAAGATTAAAACGTGTTTGTGGCCCGTATTAGAAAAAGGTTGAGTATCGCTGTTTTAGAGCTATGAGTAAAGTTATTTTGATTATGTATTATAGTTCTTAGATCGTTGGTATAGAGGTGGTGGTGAAATAGCTATGCAGTAACTTTTTTCGCTGACTGCTTCGAATAAATTCATGTTTTTGAATTTAGAACACTTAAAATTAAATTGTGTTTAATATAATGTTTTTGTGTTAGTAATGCCGGAAATTAAAAAAAAGTGGTGATCAAAATATCGTTAAGTGAAGCAACAGAATATTTTCAACTAGACACCTGAAACTCCGTTGCGCCAAAACTTGTTAATGTTAATTGTCAATGTAAAGTTAACGCGGGAACTGCACATTTTTCCTGGACAAAAAGTATCCTATGTCCTTTCCCGGGACTCAAAGTATCTCCATGCCAAATTTCAGCAAAATCGGTTCAGCGGTTTGAGTGTGAATAGGTAACAGACAGACAGACACACTTTCGAATTTATAATACTTATTAAGAAGTATTATAGTAGTATGAAAGTATGGATTTATAACATCATTCATACTTATGTAAGGATACTAATAACTTAATATTATGATACTTTTGTAACGAAGTTCCTTATCGCGCGTTCGGCGTAAAGAAGGCTGGACAGAACGATATTTGACCTCGACACTTTTTTATTAGTACCTGCATTGTAGGGGAAGAGGGCGTTGATAGTATTCCTGTGCGTCAACTAGATGGCGTTTTTTAAATATTTTTTTGAGTGTATATGTATACAGGTTTTTTAAACGTAAGAAATAACTTTGTGCCATTCGGGTGTCCCTTGACACCTCTCAAGTTTTTGTCCCAGAGCAATGTATATTTTCCGCACGATTAACTAATTTTGGCGCATCAAAGTTGCGGGCGTAATGTAGAACGAAATATTGCAAATTACTCTTTCCAATTATAAGCTTGTAAGCCGTTTAAGATATTTAGAGGCAATTCGATGACCATAATCTTGACCAATATATCAGTGAGGACACCCCATAACGTTGTAATTACGGGATCAACGACTTCGACCGCCATCTGCAATTTGGCAATGAACTCTTTTGCGGCTAAATGTAATCATCGTTTATAACTAGTTAGCGGTTATCTTAACTAGATTATGTCATATTATGGTAATGATGAGATATATTATAGTGGAATGAAAAAACGAATATCTGTATTAATTCTTATTGGAAAAGTTATTAAAATGACGTTGAGAATTAGAAAACGTAGGTAATTTCTTTACAATTGTATAAAATTACTAGCTGTCCCGGCAAACGTTTCTTTGCCATAAAAAGTATTTCGCCCGTATTATTTTATTGAAGTGACTAAATAAGTATGCCACTATGGCAACGTCCATCGCTATCCCGTCGCAAAAACAATGGTCGCCGTCAGTCTCGAGGTGTAATAATTTACTATCGTTTATTCAACAAATGCACTTATCAACATAAAAAATAGATGGTGTCCGATTCTCAACCCTAGCCGATATGCTCGCTAAGATTCACGAAAATCGGTCGAACCGTTTCAGAATCACGCACACCGTGACACGAGAATTTTATATAACTATTTGAATTGGCATCAGGGGGGTGTCACTCCGCCGTTCCGCCGCCGAGCTACAAGTACATACGAGACTCCCCGACGGCGACGTCGCGATCGGGGCGATTCAATGGTTGCCGTGAACTGACTCGTGGCGCACGCGCGCGCCTCTTACGCAGTGTCATATTTTAATTGGCAAAACCTATCAAAAAAAAATACTGCATTGCAGCCGATTGTTGGGACAATGAAAAAAAGGCAAATTTATATAATATCTACCGTCATGGTACCTAAATCTATGACAATAATAATATTATTAAATATACACACAAATGTTTTATACTTAATTATAATAAATATGCTTATTTAAAATAGGTGGTGGTAGCTGCAAATATTTACATTATACATAATAATATAATCCATACCTAATTACCTACATCAAAAGAAAATCAGGTGTCGTGTCTGTGTGAACTGATTTATATGTTCGGTATTTAATTTATTGTATTTAATTTAATTCATTTACCTAACAGTTTCCGTATGTATACCTTGCGTGGTATTTATACTTATTTGATTTTGACAACCCTATTTTCGGAATATAGTCAACAACACACACAAGGTGTGAAATAAAGTCGACCTTCGCGCGGCGCCAGAGAGCTCAATGTCGGCTGCTCGCGTGCGGTCCGTTGTTAATAATACTTATGTAGGCACATAAATCGGCGGCATTTGTGAACATTAAAGCAGTGAGACTTCTGTACTTGTACTATTATCTATTCTGTGTTGGTATTTGAATCTAGAGTTAATAACATCGTATATTTTATAATATTGGATATCATAAATCTTGTGCAAATTATATTGAACATAATTTGTACAAGATTTATGATAATGCACACAAACACCGTGCTGATTTTTGTTACATAATTTCTTGGTTCGATCGCCGCGCTCAAAGACCGCGATAAAAGCGATGCAATGGCTTGAAAATCAATCATATTCTCTACGAGCTTTTGCCCGCGGCTTCGCTCGCGTTAAGAAGTATTATTATATACAAACTTTCATCCCGTATTTTAACCCCTTGGAGGTGGAATTGATCAAAATCCTTTCTTAGCGGATGCCTACGTCATATCATCTAACTGCATGCCAAATTTCAGCCCGATCGGTCCAGTGGTTTGGGCTGTGCGTTGATAGATCACCATGTCAGTCAGTCACCTTTGAGTTTTATATATATAGATTAACAATTCAGTATCACGTCTCGTGCATGCAACTTATTGTCTCTCTGTTAAGCAAATTCGTTCTCAAGAAGACTGCTGAGTTGTTCTACCGTATGATAATTATATTGTGCCACTGGTGAGTAGTAAAAATAGATAGAACAAAGTAACTAGAGGATGTTTGCAGTAATGGCAAAGATTATATTTGTAGTAATAAGTGCGGTAATGCGGTTATTACGACGGCAAATGTCATAATTACGACGATTTGTATTGGTCTTGTAGGTAAAATTATATTAATACAGGTTCTATTAGTGTTCTTACTCCATATAGGGTAAAAATTGTTTTTGGGACGTAGTTCCTTATCGCGCGTTGCGCCTTGGGCTAAACTGAAAAAGTTGTAACGACACTTTTTTATTAGTATCTGCATGGTTGGGGCAGAGGGCGTTGATGGTATTCCTGTGCGTCAACTAGATGGCGTTTTTTGAGAATAAACAGCGACGCGTTGTTAGTATTCCTGGGCGTCAGTAGATGGCGTTTTTTTAATATTTTTTTAGTGTATATTAATGTATAAATGTTTTTTGAACATAAGAAATAACTTCGTTCCATTCGGGTGTCCCTTGACACCTCTTAAGTTTTTTTTATTAAAAAAGGGTACGAACTTTAATTGTCTGTTTAAGCTTAAAGTACGAAACCGATTTGGATGAAATTTGGTTCCGATATACTTCCTGGACCCACAAATATTTTAAGACAAAAATTATTCGAATTGGTTTAGCCATTTTCGTGTCTTAGCAAGACTTACAAAATTTCAAATTCATTTTGTGTTTATAAAATCTACGAACAAACGCAAATTATTTATTATTTATAGATAATATTTTTAATTTGTGTGAATATAAGCCTTGTGCTGTCGGCATAATATAATGTTTATGGAAGGTAAAATAACATTAAATTTTAATTGACATATCTGCATTAATGGGTAGTTTATACAGCAGCTTATTACAGAGTGTTGCAGGAAATTGATACAACCTAGTTAGAGAAGTAGTATTAAATATTAATAATATAAATAAATCAAATCGCATTTTTTTTATGAAATAAGGGGGCAAACGAGCAAACGGTCACCTGATGGAAAGCAACTTCTGTCGCCCATGGACACTCGCAGCATCAGAAGAGCTGCAGGTGCGTTGCCGGCCTTTTAAGAGGGAATAGGGGAGGGTAGGGAAGGGAATAGGGGAGGGTACGGAAGGAAATAGGGGAGGGTAGGGAAAGGAAAAGGGTAGGGGATTGGGCCTCCGGTAAACTCACTTACTCGGCGAAACACAGCGGAAGCGCTGTTTCACGCCGGTTTTCTGTGAGGACGTGGTATGCTTCGAATGGGCCGGTCGAGCCGGCCCATTCGAAGCATGGCTCTCCCACGTCAACAGCATTATTAATATGATGTTGTTTTTAATTCTATAATATCATACTGGAGGTATATTCTAAGGAAATGGTAATCATAAACGTATTTTTAATTATATTTAAACTTGATTTCATAGGTATCGTGCAAATCCTTTGACTTTTACGCATACTAAATTATTTGAAAATTGTTATTAATTTAAATATTTTGTTAAGGTTTTTTAAATAGATAATCTGCAAGAAATTGCAAATGCTTTTAATAATGAACATCGAATAACATAGTCAACCCTAAACCAAACAATTTATCACTAGAAATACAATCTAAAAATTTACTATAATAAAATACAAACTTAATTTTTTTTTAATATTTTTTTTCACTGGCAATCCTTTCTGAGATCCCTAGAGAGATGAGAATTTTTCTGAGATTCCTACTCACCAAACTTCTCCAATACAACAGACAATTATTATATCCTGTAATCATTCCAGTAAACTTCGATCAAGGACTGGTCTGACAAGTTCACGAGAAATCAAATCGCTTTTTTTCTCAGATATTATGATAATTTCCAATAAACCATTATATAGTACATGCAACATACATGCCAATACATACATAATATGAGAGCATAGAAAGACCGCTTGTAATATTTTACATGTAAATAAGGCGTCTATTAAATTCCTGTATTAGGGTTGAATCAGACCGCAAGGCGGCGCGTAGATGCATTTCTAAATTTATATGGATTTGACAGATTCGCAAGACGTCTCACACAATTGAAATCTGTCAAAACCATACAAAGAACAACAAACCTTATTGGCATACCTAAACTTGCAAATACATAATATAAAATGTCGTATTTAAGTGTATACCTATGAAACATACGCCAATCGATAGAGAAGATATTTACAAACAATAAATACACTTAGACAAAATGTAGTAAATGATATACTTTCTGAGTTATTTCAGTTTGAAAATGTAAAATAAATAACATTTTAGTTATACAATCTGAAATATTACCAAAAATATATTATTTACGATATTTTGTCAAAGAATATTTGTTGTTTGTAATTATTTTCTCTGTCGCTTGGCGTATGTTTCATAGGTGTACACGAAAATAACTTTAGGTATGCCACGCTCCATACAAAAAGGTTCGAACTCTTTTATGTCGCGCCGCGTCTCGCCTCGCCTCGTCGCGTTGCTGTCTGAATTGACCCTAATGTCGTCTCTCTTTCTCTCCCTATTTTTGTTTTTCATAGAATCGTCTAGCTTAATCGGTAGACGTTTTTTGATCATTGCTATACGTAATTCTCTATCCCGGGGCTCAAAGCATCTCCTCCATACCAATCCTTATTGGGTAGGTCTGAGAATCTGCCAATATTTATTTTTCATACGAGAATTGCGTATATATATATATATATATATATATATATATATATATATATATATATATCGTATATATCGTATATATATATATATATATATATATATATATATATATATATATATATATATATATATATATACGTAATTCTCGTATGAAAAATAAATATTGGCAGAAAGGTTGCAACCATTGGACCGCTTCCTTTATCGGAAGGAAGCGGTCCAATGGTTGCAACCTTTGTTTTGCAACCAGTGTGTGACGTGTGCAAGTGTGATTACGGCGCTCCGGATAGAAAAAATACGACAACTTAACTTTGATGTAAGTATTTTAATACCTTGACTTAATTAATAGTAGATGTTAAAATTTTTTGAGTAGTTGTTTGTGCTTGCGTTGGAATGAGTTATTTTTGTCTCAAAACCCCGGTTATTTTTTTATACTCCTATTTTTACGTTAGGACCCTGTTGCCATCATCGGACCACTAGCATGGCTCGATCATTGGACCGGTCCAATGATCGGACCACTAGCATGGCTCGATCATTGGACCGGTCCAATGATAGAAACTTTTTCTATTGGTGATTTCAAAATATAAATTATTTGATAATAATATGTTAATTGTAATTCACTATTCCAGAATAGAGACAAAACGAAAATATTATGCGTGGAATGAAATGAGCAGCCATTGAAGCAGTTAGAAAAAATAAAGCAGGTTTGAATGAGGCAAGTCGGATGTATGGAGTTCCTAAGGCCACCCTTAAACGAAGACTGGATGGAGTTAATAAAAGAGCCAAGGAGCATGTTCAAATAGCAGGGTCTGAAGGAGATCTACCACCAGATCTGTAAATTTCACAGATTTTTTATTGATTTTTGTAAGTAGCCTTGAATGGGCCGCTATCGTTTTTTGTCTAAGTCCATTGATAGCAACTTAGTGGTCCAATCAAAGCGACTATGGTCCAAAGAAGGCAACGACCACAGAAACGCTTTACCTCAATTTTCTGTAAAACCGTCAATTTTATTTACCCCTCCGTGAAATATTATATTAATAAAGTTGATTGGAAACAAAACCAGCAATTGTTTTTATTTAATCATCAAAATTAAATAAGTTATGTGGCATGGAAGTTAAGTGGTCCAATCATAGCAACCTTCCCCTATGATTCATCCCAATAAACTCATATTATATTTTTATGTATGTATCAGCAATTCAGCAGATAACTTTATCTCGATTAACAAAAGTAGGCTGATTAAAAATTATAATAATATATCCTTTGAATAAAAACATCCTTACATAATATTATATGAAAGGTAATATGAAAGTAATACTTAAGCTTTTAAAAGCGTAGTTTATCTCCAAATTTAATTTGCTAATTTACTTAAAAGGCATAATTATGATGTAAACAATTTAAAGTGTGAAATAAAATTAAAAATAAATTAACATTATCATAAACTTTTCATTTGTAACCAAATAGGCATATAATATGCTTTCGCAAGCGTCTAGTGTGGTTATGTGAAACAGGATCAGAAATTTGCAATACTAGTTGTCGCCCGCAGCTTTGTTCTCAAAGTAATTCGTTTACCGCGGGATCCGAACATATTGTCAGTAGAAATACTAAATATCATCTCAAGGATCTGAGGATGAGGACGTAACAAACAGATACACTTTCACATTCATAATATTAGTATACATATGGATAGGTGTTATTATCTAATTAGATAATAATCTAATGAATACTGTATTTGGATTATTTTATGCATTTATAATTCTCTATCATATAAGAAACTAGAGCACATTCGTATATCTTTACACCCATCGCTTTTTGTAAATTTCGCACTATGAAATCCATGTTTTGACATTATTAGTTATTACTTATTAGCAGAGTAGACAAAATGATAGAGTATGCCGACTTAGAACTGCCTGCCTAGCATACGCCAACGATATATCTCACTATACATGTTTTCACGCCGGTTTTCTGTGAGAACGTGGTATTTCTCCGGTCGAGCCGACCCATTCGTGCCGAAGCATGGCTCTCCCACGTATAACGTGCTAAAATATTTAAAAATCAATTATATCAACCAGCGCGAGGCACAATCCAATTTGACAGATATTGAAACCTGTACGTTTCTTTGCAGTCGAACTACTGGTAGTTATGTCTATTGTGTTATTAGTATCAATTCGCTCAATTCATGTGTTGTATCTATCATATTGTGTAAAAAAGAGTGTTGGACTATAATTTTAGAAGCTTTCAACATCTGTAACTCAAGGATCTGACTTAAAGGTGGATAAAAAATCTAAACAAATCTACGAAATGGGCGTTCTAACTTCTACATGCAGATAATAATATCTAGGATGTTTGTCTGTAGGATTTGCGAATAAAACTATAAAAGTTTAATCAAAATAAGATAATCAAATGATCCTTTCGCCACATAATATTATCTTACAGAATATCAAGTTTCTGTATCCATTAGTACTTGTCTGCAGTGAAAATAAACTTCTATTTAAAGTCCGACTAAGATGCTTTATTTAAAAATCTTTTACTTGTGTATTTGTCTATTTGTATTTCTATAAAAGATTTTTAAATGTTTTCGTGTTATACTGTAATATAATACAGATCTTGCTTATGAAAATAAAACTTTACCTGTGTTCTTTTTTGTCAATTTTATTAAATAGATTTAGTATTGAAGGTTTGTGTAGTGACTGATTGTTTTATTGCAAAAATTGAATATAATTAATAATAGTTATGTACATTTACAAATGTATAATTATATTGTGTACAAATATATAATTATATTATTTATACGTGGGAGAGCCATGCTTCGACATGAATGGGCCGGCTCGACCGGAGAAATACCACGTGCTCACAGAAAACCGGCGTGAAACAGAGCTTGCGCTGTGTTTCGCCGAGTGAGTGAGTTTACCGGAGGCCCGATCCCCTACCCTATTCCCTTCCCTACCCTCCCCTATTCCCCTCCCTTCTCATCCCTACCCTCCACCATTACCCTATTCCCTCTTAAAAGGCCGGCAACGCACCTGCAGCTCTTCTGATGCTGCGAGTATCCATGGGCGACGGAAGTTGCTTTCCATCAGGTGACCCGTTTGCTCGTTTGCCCCCTTTTTCATAAAAAAAAATATTGCGTCATTTAATTGTCTGTCTATGCCTTTACAAAATGCCTTCAGTGGATAAGGCATTCTTGGTCAAAGTTTCCATTTACAGATAAAAGTAATAAATACAAAACTGGTAACACAGCAGCAGCTGTAGAGTTGCTATCGAACATCGCGAGTTAATAAATAATTTATTGTTTATATGGCATAATACGTTACAGGTGTATTTAAGGCAGTGTTATTTTATTATAATATATTAGAACCTCTAAGCTGATTCGGCTACTAACTTGGAATATTCGTGGAAATCCAAGAAAGGCTTGTACAGTGCCGTAAACAGTATTTTATTCGCCCTGTGCGAGCTTCTACAACTGCGCCCTTGGTTTTTTAGACATTATATTACCCAAAGCAATGTACTCGTATAGGTCTATTTACTGTTGGAATCGTGCTCTAGGGGCGCAGCGGGAACTATTATCGGGAGGCGGGAGCAAACTGAAAAAAATAATACTTCTGCGCCCCCCCAGAGTCTACACCCTGTGCCTGGGCACCGGTGGCACCGCCCTATTTACGGCACGGGCTTGTACGATGAGAAAATGTAGGAAAATTGTGAGTAAAATACTAAAAACGATATTAGGACGAGAGTGATACGAAGTTCACCGGGTCATCTAGTAATATTATAAAACTATTTAAATTATATTGAGGTTTTTTTTTAATGAAATACAAACGAGTAATCGGGTCACCTGATAAAAGGCAACTTCCGTAGTCCATGGACACTCGCAACATCAGAAGAGCTGCAGGTGCGTTGCCGGCCTTTTAAGAAGAAAAAGGGGAGGGTAAGGAAGGAAAAAGAGAAGGGTATGGAAGGGAATAGGGTAGGGGATTAGGCCTCCGGTAAACTCACTCACTCGGCGAAACACAGCGCAAGCGCTGTTTCACGCCGGTTTTCTGTGAGCCCGTGATATTTTTCCGGTCAAGCCGGCCACATTTTGCAGACCCGACACCACCCCGCTACTTGGGAGGCCACGATGCGCAGGAACACCTTGCGCATCATGGCTCTCTCTCTAGGACTCCGTGCAATGGGCGGCGGTGTCCCTACATCACCGCTCCGAGTACCCTCTTAGTGGATACCAACATCGTAAGAGAAACGCCGTGCAAAAGTTTCTAGCTAGGCGTAGTAGGCTCTATTCCTTTCGTTGAAAGTTTCTTTATTATAGGACGTTACTTATAGGTTTTTGAAAGGGAAAGCTCATAGTAAATGTATTGGTCGATGGTTACTATGGAACCAATTCATTGTCAAACCACCGGACAATATAATTTAAATATACGCAATGAATACATTTAAATAAATTGTCGGCTACAGCGCAGATAGGTACCGGTGCTATGGTGGTGCGCATACGGGCGACAGAAATTACTTCATTTTCATTCATTTTAATCTAAATGTAAACAAAGCTTAGAGTAGTTATTATGAAGCTTTTATAAAATATATAAAGCTCAGGGTGGCTTTAAGTATTATATTATACATTTAAGTGTCATAAGATGTAATAAAATAACTGAGTAATAAAGAAATAAATTGGCTATTGGTTAAGTTTAGTTTTTATTTTTTCATCAAAATGTAGTTAGATTCAACAGAAACTCAGAAGCTGTTAGTTGAGCCTCCCTGTATCGTATCCCTTTTGTCTGTTATTATTCTGACTTTTCTGAAAAGATTTTATTCCACTTTTAAAGATTAAAAAAAATACATAAATTTCTGTTACCTGACATGTGCAAAGCCATCAGACACAAGACCGTTGCTTTCTTAATCGCCTCATATTGTACCACAATTATTTTCCTGCAACGATGCAGCTCGTCTGCGCAGTACGCGAACATTACTCAGATGTATCTGTGGTTTTCACTTAAATTATTCTGCTCAATGCTGATTTATCGTTTATTGGGCATTCAGATGTCTGTCTCTTAATGTCTAATTAATAAGGAATGAACAAAATATCACTTTTATTCTCAAGAGCTGCTGTACCCACAAAGTGCTATTCATAAGGACCATCAGAAACTGTGCATTTTCGTTAATAATAGTTAACCTATATCCTTCATCGTGGTCTTTTAATCTTTTTTGTGCCAAAAGTCATTAAAAGTAAAGCGCGATGTCATAACTAAGGGAAAAGGGGTTTATTTTTTATATTAGAGTTGATACCAGAATTATTAATAATCTATAATAATAATAATAATAATAGCTCCCACACCGGTTTCGGTGACGGTGGCCGGTTTCATTGAAACCAGGCCAGCTACGCAGGAGTAATTTTATAGTGTCCAAGTATGTGCGCAGTACACAAGAGCACTCTCTATTCCTTTACTCTCATAACCCAGTGGGACGGACGACCGACACGACTGGTGAGAGATCAGGCGCAGGACCGACTTTTTACATGCCCATCCGACGCATGGATCATCTTACTTGTCAGACAATTAGGTGATCAGCCTGCATTGTCCTAACCAAACTTGGAAATAACATGTTCCAACGCGGGAATCGAACCCACGACCTCCGAGTCAAGAGCCGCGCTCTATACCACTAGACAACGGAGGCGTCAATCAATAATCTATCGATCTATCGGCGGCATGTGGTCGACTTATTGTCAATTCAATTTATAGCTGTGATGGGTTTAACGTAACGCGACCAAATTACTTAGGTCCGCCATCTGTCTAGGAATCAACTTCTGTGATAGTATATTGTGCCATTACTCACTGTACAAAAAATTCTGAGACTTTTCACATTTGGCAGGTCTTTATGCTAATAACTAGTTCACTCTCAGAGATGTTCAAAAACAAAATAACTTAGAACTGTTCACAATACGCACTATTCCCTCACAGCTCATGATCGCGATGGCTAGCAATTATTCCAGCTTTACTAATTAACTCTGGCTTCTATGGTCTGCATCGAAAGTCTTTCTGTTAACTAGAACTTTTCTTTGAAAGATTTAATAGATTTAAAAAAAAACGTTTCTTAGGGCCCTTTCACACGTAAAAAAAATGTGTTTTGCTCATGCCAAGTAAATTACCGTATTATCTTTCTATTTATGAGAGTGGATAAAATACAGTATATTTTCGATTCAACATTTTAACAATATCTATGCTACTAAAACATATTCTCTCAGACATCTCTTATACGGGTAGGCCCATCGATGCGAGCAGACTGATTGCAGGCCCATCTAGACTTGTTTATGAGAGCTTTTTATTTGGCTTTTAAACTTTTCTATCAAATTTCAAAAGTATAGCTTAGTCTGCAAGTTTTCTCTATCGTTCCTTTATAGAAGCGCCGATCATAAACGAATGGAATTGACAAAAGCGTTCGATAAAAATATTAACTCATTATTCGACTTACGTCTTGTCAATTCCATAAGTTTTTGATCGGCGATTCTCTACGGAAGAGATAAAGAAATCGTTTGGCTCCACGTTTTGCTAACCGTATTATTGTTCGCAGTAATTGTCAATAACTCCTCAATATTAGAAGCATCAATTTCCCTGGACATTTCTCTCTCGTGTTCAATGACTTCTGCAAATGGCTCCGGAAATACTGGCCTTTGTTTGTTATGAAATTTAGTGTCTTTTAATACCCAGCTGAAGGCTTATACTTTACAGTTTGCACTGACAGGTGACAGGTCCGGCACAAGTCCATCGACAAGTGTATTGAGTAAAATCTATACTAATACTAATATTATTAAGCGGAAGAGTTTGTTTGAACACGATAATATCAAGGAACTAGTGGACCGATTTCAAAAATTCTTTCACCAATGTATAGCTAAGATTTTCCTGAGTGCATAGGCTATGTACCACGGGCGGAGCCGGAGCGGACCACTAATATATTATATTTAACACCTTTTCTGGCAAAAAGATAAAATATGAATTAAATTTATTAGGAATAAATAAATAATTAATAAAATAGGAATAAGTTATACAATGGATATTTTGTCCTTTTTCAATATTTGATACAATTATAAATTAGAGATAATATACATGATTTCAGAAAAAAACTGACCGTTGAAAATGGAGCCTTTAGTGAGATTGGTGATCTTACTTCGGTGTCAAAAACGAGACGACCTCTGTAGCTCAGCTGGTGGGCTGTTGGTAGCTCAAGCCGAGGGTCGCGGGTTTGAATCCCGCTGACGGAACAAAAAGTTTTTAAAGTTCCTGGGTCATGGAGGTGTATTAAATATGTGTATCATATTATAATTAAAATCTTAAATATATGTATAGTATAAAAGTATATTTCCGTTGTCTGGTATCCGTAACACAAGTCCTTCAAGTACTTAGCACGGGGCCAGACTGACGTGGTGTGAAGCGTCCATAGATATTATTATTACTTACATATCTGATACTATTAAACAACAAAGAGGTGCCACTGCCAATTTTATACGTGGGAGAGCCATGCTTCGGCACGAATGGGCCGGCTCGACCGGAGAAATACCACGTTCTCACAGAAAACCGGCGTGAAACAGCGCTTGCGCTGTGTTTCGCCGAGTGAGTGAGTTTACCGGAGGCCCAATACCCTACCCTATTCCCTTCCCTACCCTCCCCTATTCCCTTCCCTTCCTATCCCTACCCTCCCCTATTACCCTATTCCCTCTTAAAAGGCCGGCAACGCACCTGCAGCTCTTCTGATGCTGCGAGTGTCCATGGGCGACGGAAGTTGCTTTCCACCAGGTGACCCGCTTGCTCGTTTGCCCCCTTCTTTCATAAAAAAAATGCATTTAGGGCTTCCACACAAAACTGCGAATTCGCATCGCATCCTAAGGTCATTTTAAATAAGAATTCTGTTGCAGATATATTATTATTATTTATTTGCGATGCGATGCGAATTTGCAGTTATGTGTGGGAGCCCTAGATTCGACACAACTCGGTTGCTTACGCTGAGAACTATATTTTCAGTACTCTTAAGAGGCCTACTGACCCAAAAAATCAAACATCGTCCTTCTCTCTTCACACTCACGCCCGTCTTTCATATGCCAGGTGAAGAAGGACGGCGCGGAATCACTGCCAAGTTAGTTTTACTTGAATAAAGGACGAACTTTATTGATTATGAAAAAAGTATTTTGAGCAAATTTAGGTTTTGTCAATGCCTTTTTAGATATTAAAAATATTAAAGAAAAGACAGCAAACTTCGAAGATCCAAGCAAAAATGTGTCTAAAACAAGGTTTTTCGTAAAAAAGAAACTATCGAGCATTTTTTCAGTAATCGTGTTTTCGCCTTGAGCATTTATGCTTCACGAACTGAAGTTTTTTGTGTAAAAAAATCAGTTTTCTAGACCTTACAGATTTTAAGATCTAGGTTTAAGTATGTAGTCAAGTTAGGGTCAGGTACATTCTTAATTATCTCCGAGGCTCCGAATTCTGAATACTAGTACATTTATTGCTTCCAGTCGCAGGAAATGGAGAAACGACCAAAGTCTATTCTGAGTAAATCATTAAAACTTTATGTGTTATTATGACTAGCTATTTGACCGAGCTTCGCTCGGTATTCGATAAAACACGAATAAAATGACATTTTCTAAAAATGATTCCTAGCTAGATCGATTTATCACCCCCGAAACCCCCTATATACTAAATTTCATGAAAATCGTTGGAGCCGATTCCGAGATTCCAATTATATATATATATACAAGAATTGCTCGTTTAAAGATATAAGATTAAATGTATTAATTTACCAGAGGAAAGTATTGTTTTATCATGTTTTGAGTCGCTATCTTAATGACTGCTATACAAGTAAGTACTTCCCTAGTACGACTATAGTCTATGAGAGTGGTATACGAGTAGTTACTTGAATAACTGCAAGTCGGTATAAAACGCAAAAAGCGATAGAATGCTTTGTACAATACATTACGGCTCTTTTTGTTTGTAGTCTACTATGTAGTTGTTGCCCGCAACCATTTTTTTTTTATGAAATAAGGGGGCAAACGAGCAAACGGGTCACCTGATGGAAAGCAACTTCCGTCGTCCATGGACACTCGCAGCATCAGAAGAGCTGCAAGTGCGTTGCCGGCCTTTTAAGAGGGAACAGGGTAATAGGGGAGGGTAATGATGGGAAGGGAAGGGAATAGGGGAGGGTAGGGAAGGGAATAGGATAGGGGTTTGGGCCTCCGGTAAACTCACTCACTCGGCGAAACACAGCGCAAGCGCTGTTTCACGCCGGTTTTCTGTGAGAACGTGGTATTTCTCCGGTAGCCGGCCCATTCGTGTCGAAGCATGGCTCTCCCACGTATTTTATCTGGGATAAAAAAGTATTATATTATTTTTTCTGGGATAAAAAAGTATCTATCCTATGCCCTTTCCCGGGACTTAAAATATCTCCATACCAAATTTCATCAAAATCCGTGACGCCTTGATAATTTGGCTGTAGCGATATTGATTTCTCAGAAATGACTAAAGCTAAGAAATTAAAGTTCATTGTCAGTATTCATCATGTCTTTGTCTTTGAATTACTCATAGCATAACACGATTGGTCAACTTTTATAACACAGAATAATCAATCAAAAAGACCTCTGTAAAAAAAAAGGGATTCCTATTTTGCCAACAGAGGAGAGTGATTTAAGCTTCCAAAATTTGTACATAGATTGGTTCAAGCATACACTTTAATTTGCCCATAGCTTATATGAAATATATTTATGGTTTTTAAATTACGCGACAAAAACCATTTTGTCGCTTATGCCCTTTCCATTTTTTGCTGTACCATTGCTCATCCCGGCCTCTCATAGAAAACAAGCAATCTAAAACATATCCAACACGGTTTTTTACTTTAACGCGGCGTCACCTTAAGCGTGAAGAAGTAACAGACAGGCACACTTTGGCATTTATTAATTTTAGTTTGGTTAAAGTTTTCTTCCTGTTGTTAACAAAGAAAAAACAAAATTTTAATTGTGGTTTGGACCATCCATACTTCCATTACCATACTTAATATTATAAATGCGAAAGTGTATCTATCTGTCCGTCTGTCTGTCTGTCTGTCTGTCTGTTACCTCTTCACGCCCAAACCGCTGAACCGATTTAGCTGAAATTCGGTATGGAGATACTTTGAGTCCCGAGGAAGGACATAGAATACTTTTTATTCCGAAAAAATGTACGGTTCCCGCGCGATAAACGAAATTTGGCGCAACGGAGTTGCGGGCGTCATCTAGTAGTACATAATTTTGTTTCGTTCAGGATGGAGTCGATCTACTCTGTTTTTTCTGCCGATTCGCTTTAAAACAAAGTAGTTTAAAGTTAGTAAAATCCATGCTCTCCGGAAGTGCCGACGCAAGAGAAAATGTACACAGTGGAAGCTAATATTTTTGTAGCTAAGTCTCGATTAATATGCGTCTATGCGACAGAGCGGCTTAGCCACTACACCAGCCCCCCTAGACAAGTGGCAAAACGCTAACGCTAGCGCTAACGCTACAAAATGTATGCGATTTGACATAAGTCATCGCTTCGCTAGCGAATACTCATGTCAAATCCATAAATTTTGTAGCGTTAGCGTTTTGCCACTTGTCTAGGGGGCCAGGAGACCACAAGCAATATTTATATGTAATTATTTATACAAATAGCGGCGCGGTCGCGCCTCTATTTACATGAAAATGATTGTGATTTTGTTATGTAGAGGCCAAACCGATTGCTCGCGCGGATACATATTTGAACCTATAAACAGAGCCTTAAAAATATTAGGTACTAGACGTTCCGCGCGGCTTCGCCCGCCCGCCCGATAATAATATTTCACAGACAGATTAGGCCACAAAAAATAGCCTACGATCCTTCATGTGGTCTACTTCTTATCTGTGCCAAAAAATAGAAAAACAGCTTTAGTAGTTCGTAAGCCCTTTCAAATACTTTCCCCCGTTTTTCCCACATTTTTCTATATCTCTTCGCTCCTCTTACCTTAGCGTGATAAAATATAGCTTATAGCCTTCCTCGATAAATTGGCTATCTTACACTGAAATAATTTTGTAAATCGGACCAATAGTTCCTGAGATTAGCGCGTTCAAACAAACAAACAAACTCTTCCGCTTTATAATATTAGTATAGATTAGGTAAAACCTATTATCCAGTCCAGCAAAGTATCTAACATATTGCCCATGACTTCCGAAGAAGCAAAAGGTATATAAAGACCCTATATCTATATAATATGTATCCTACTTTCATATAGTTTTTACCTGTGAGTGCCGGCAGCTTTCTAAGTGCTCTGCTTCTGATCTGCAAAAAAGAACAGGCATTATAGTTGTTGCAAATAATAACTTAATTGCTACAATGAATATAACTTTCAATAAAGCGATATCGATAACTAGTGAAGGCATATAATACTATATTAGCATATAATCTTATGTGTATCTAAAATTCTCGTGTCACAATGTTAGTCACCGTACTCCCCCGAAACGGCTTTACTGATTTTAGCCAAATTTTAGCATATTCAGTGCGTCTGAGAATCGGCTACTGGGTACTTTTTATATTGATAACCTTAACCTCCTTTTATCTTTAAACGAGCAATTCTTTTATATATATATATATATATACACCACTATTTTTTAGTTAGTACCAATACTTTAGGGGCTTATTAGGTACCTGTAACTGATCATATTTATTTAGTTAAAACATAAAAAAACGCAGACCCAAAATTGTCCACGAAAATACGTAATATTTGGTAAATTCATAATTAATTCAATGACCGAAGCGCGCCTCTAGTTACTAGTATGTGTAGTAAGTTCCTATTGGTTAGCGTATGCGCTCGCCGCATCCCATTGATAAATCTTCGGCAAACTCGCGTCGATGCTCAGCACCCCCCTCCTCCCCTGCGCCCGCATTGTGCCCCGCGGTAAAACAAAAATGAGTAAGACAGAATACTATCAATGAATCAGTCAATGGATAGTAAAATGTGTCCATAATTTTATGGTAGATTTATTAAAAAAAGAAATTGCAATAACTTTGTTATTTTTAGATATTATAAAATTATTTCTTCACATATATGATAATAATGGCATGCCTGATAAGCCCCTAAAGTATTTGTACTAATTAAAAAATAGTGGTGTATATATATATATATATATATATATTATATATATATATATATATATATATTTTTGGAATCTCGGAATCGGCTCCAACGATTTTCATGAAATTTAGTATATAGGGGGTTTCGGGGGTGATAAATCGATCTAGCTAGGAATCATTTTTAGAAAATGTCATTTTATTCGTGTTTTATCGAATACCGAGCAAAGCTCGGTCAAACAGCTAGTTTTTTCTTATGGGCGGCGATACTCATCAAATAAAAGAAAAATACGTATAAAATTTTTATACTTCCAAAAAACTTTTAAGCAACAAAAAAGTGGAAAATTGTTCTTTTTAAATTTGAATGTAGGTACAACGTAGTTACTCAATCAATAAATAAAACAAGTCGGCCCATTTGCATATATGCGTTTCCATCCTAAATTGAAGAGAATACTGCATTTCATTCTTGTGCATTTTTTTTGAGTTGGGTAAAATATAATGAATGATTGGTTATTATCCATGGACTACACTACAACAGAAAATCTACTGACACTTGCCTGTTAATTTTACCAGCCACTCGAACATAACCTTAAAATATAAAGTAACACACAAAAATGAACAGACACACAACCCATTACACAACTCAACCCCTAGAGGAGCGTCTTCGAGAGGAGAAGCTTCCATCCCAAGATATGAGATATCGTAGGGCTAGGGTTACAGGGTTACACCCATAATAGGGATGATGACAAGGTCAAAGATTAGCGAATTTTGTTAATAAAATAAAGAAATCACGGTAAAAAATAAGTGTTCTCAAAATTTCAGCTTGATAGCATTTGTATTTTTTTTTATTATGCGCCTTTAAAGTTGGATATTCAAGTCGAATTTTTTTTCAATTAAATTTCTTATTATTTGTATACAATTCGATAACAAATAAAAATAATAAAAGCAACTTTTGTTATGAAACCACTTTCATAAACGCAATATTTAATATACCTGTCGAACAAAGTTGTCTCCCGATGCGTACAAACTACGAAAGACTGACGTCAGTCTTTCGTAGCACTTTGTATGGAGCGTTTCGGGCAGGTCTTTTTTATGAGATATTTGAATTGGTGAATTTTTAAGCTATCAGAGTCATTCTTTCAACGATGTTTCTATTTTTTAAGTGTCCTTCAATTACCGATAAGAAAAAAAAATTGTCATCATGCCTATTCATCCCCCCTAGCGGAACTGGGTTCTAAAGGAAGCAGTTACCATCCCAAGAGTACTCGTAGGGCTAGGATCATATTTTCCATACACGACACACAGACAGACAACACAATATCCGAGCACTAACATGACGAAATTTAAGTACCTATAAGAACAGGTCATGTGACCTAGTTTAGGTACTTAGTACCATAAAATTGTTAATATTAAAGTTAAGTTAACAATAATTACTGTCAACAATGTAAACAATGTACCTATAATATTGTTTTCATCAATAAAGAGTACCTGGATGACCGAGCTTTGCTCGGTATAGCAAACACTCATTGCTTTGTAATACTCAACAACGCCATCTCCTGGAATAGCTTTAGCTGTTGTTGTGTCGTTAAAGCTATTAGTTGCTAACAAAATAGTATTATTATTCGCCAATAGATGTCAGGAAGAGTCATATTTTTCAGTTTATCGTTTATCGATAAAACACGAATAAAAAGACATTTTCGAAAAATGATTCCTAGCTAGATCGATTTATCGCCCCCGAAACCCCCTATATACTAAATTTCATGTATCATTCATATATATATATATATATATATATATATATATATATATATATATATATATATATATATATATATATATGGATTTTGAATTTTTTGCTATTTCATTTTCACTTTTCGCATTACCGGTATAACGTTTGACAGATTTTTAAAGTTAGGTTCATATTTTATCCATACTAGCCTGCATATAGTGACTTTTCATTTCTTCTCAACTGGACTCAATAACTAAAGCTAATATTACTTACTCATAAGTAATATTAGCTTTAGTTATTGAGTACATGAGTGGATAAAGTGGGTAACTCACAATTTACGACTTATGAGCAATTAATCGTTAATCGTTAGTTAGTTTAATTGGAATTATTTTATAAGAATTTTATGTACTTATAGGAATGTTTAAATGTAATGCTTAATTACTTTTACTTAATTTTTAATGTAAATTGAAATTTTTATGTTGTAACTTGTATACAAAACTTCATTGATAACAACAAGCCCTGACACCATTAGGGGGATCAGTTAAAATAAAAATATTAAAAAAAAATACTTAAGACCAATAAATTTTTACCCCATAATTTGAACAAACCTTGTTACTTACGTACTTCATCATCTAGCTATAAATAAAATCCACATTTTTTATTTCAAATAATGTTCCCCTTCCCAAAGCCTCTATTTCTGCAAAAAAGTCAGTTTTCAAATTGTTAGTTACCCACTTTTCCTCATGTCTCCTAGTCATACTAGCTTTTCCCCGCAAGTACGATACCCGTGGGAGCAGGATCCCTGTCAATTGTTATCATGCATCGAATCACTACCGCTCGCTGATTGCTAAACAAATCACAGCAATCAGTGCCTTCCGTATCAGGAATCGATATTTCGATTATAAATCGATGTTACGTCAAGTCAATTTGAATTCGTGATTATGCGAATAAATGCAACTTATTCGCAAAATCAGATTTCATGACATTGCCCGTGAACAAAAAGGGTTTCACAGGAATCGCGCATTTTTTCGAGTACAATATTCAATACAAAATCTATAAAGGCCAGTATAGTATTATAGGGCACAACAAAACAGAAAAAAATAACTATAGAAACTCTTGTACGATTTTCCAGGCAACGTTGATTAAAAATTTTACATACTAATATTATAAATGCGAAAGTGTGTCCCTGTCTATTTTTTTTTTGTTTTTTTTTTTATGAAATAAGGGGGCAAACGAGCAAACGGGTCACCTGATGGAAAGCAACTTAGCAACTTCCGTCGCCCATGGACACTCGCAGCATCAGTCTTCTGATGCTGCGAGTGTCCATGGGCAACGCACTTGCAGCTCTTGCTGCAAGTGCGTTGCTGACCTTTTAAGAGGGAATAGGGTAATAGGGGAGGGTAGGGAGGGGAAGGGAAGGGAATAGTTGAGGGTAGGGAAGTGAATAGGGTAGGGGTTAGGGGATTGGGCCTCCGGTAAACTCACTCACTCGGCGAAACATAGCGCAAGCGCTGTTTCACGCCGGTTTTCTGTGAGAACGTGGTATTTATCCGGTCGAGCCGGCCCATTCGTGCCGAAGCATGGCTCTCCCACGTATAATATGTTTTTATAAAATACGGGCGCAAACGAGCACCTGATGGAAAGCAACTACCTTCGTCCTTGGACACTCGCAACATTAGAAGAGCCTCTCTTCCCACCCAAACCGCTCAAGCGATTTGATGAAAATTGGGACATAAATACATTTTTTATCCCAGAATGTACGGTTCCCGCGCAATAAATGAATTTTGAATTTTCATCTAGTATCTAAAAAATTCAAACACAGCCTTTGTTGGTTCAAAACATGTCAAATTTATTGCACAAAAAGATAAAATCTACATCATTACTCGCATGCGTTTTATAAAAAATACAGTCTCACGACTTGCAATGGCAGAAATAGTTCATTTTATACGCCCATAAATTTATAATTTATGTCTCCTAGACTCTAGTTGTCATTTAGGAATATTAATTTAGGGCTTGTTGGCTTTTATAGGAATCTCGTAAGGACTCGAAGGATCCAATGATCCAGTTTAATTAGATTCCAGCGCTGTATAATGTTTACATTTCCAGCTTACTTTCTTAAAAAAATAAAACTTAACGTCAGTCTCTCTCAAAGTCGACAATGGCTGAAGCGACTTTTAGTCCTGCAATATTCTCAGAAGTCGAGGAAAGGTTCATTTTAGGAGGGAAGTGATGCGAAGGGTTATCTATAGTTTTTTTATGAAAATATACCCATACCATATTTTTTTTTATGAAATAAGGGGGCAAACGAGCAAAAGGGGCACCTGATGGAAAACGACTTCCGTGGACACTCGCAGCCTCAGAAGAGCTGCAGGTGCGTTGCCCCGTTGGGAAGGGAAGGGAATAGGGGAGTAGGGAAGGGAATAGGGTAGGGGATATTTGGGCCTCAGGTAAACTCACTCACTCGGCGAAACACAGCGCAAGAGCTGTTTCACGCCGGTTTTCTGTAAGAACGTGATGTTTCTCCGGTCGAGCCGGCCCATCCATGTCGAAGCATGGTTCTCCCAGGTATATTGGGATAGGTGCGTGATTGTTAAAATTTGGAAAGAAATATTAACTCTCCGGGAGTGCCAGCAGAAGTGAAAAGAAAACAGCAGTTGCAGGCATAAGGCACGGTGGAAAGATTAGAGAGTCTTATGAATTTTCGTGCATGATGCATGCACAACGCTACGCAAAAAAGTTTTTTCTAAACTATAATATTCGTTATAGAATCGCCGATGAAAATGTATGGAATTGACATATTAAGCGCTCGTTAATATGACGTTGACGTTCGACTCGTCTTATGTCAATTCCATACATTTTGATCGGCGATTCTATAACGAAGCGAAAACGAAAAGATTTTGGCTCACCCCCCTTGACACCTCCGTGTGGAATGAGACCTAGCCATAGTCTATAACCCTTTATTTTTTGTCTGCTATTCAAATTCATCGAAGTCTATCCAGTACTTTATAAGTCTATTATAATTGAAAAAAATAACTTATATGGGGACATTATACGTTCAATAATATTGATTTATGGCTCAATTTAACAACGGAGATTTAATTGTAAACAATTATTGTAATGCCAAATGCCACAGATAATATACATTTCTCGCGACAAACCGTACACTTTTCAACCTTATTGCTTAAGAAATACCGACTCCTAATTTACATTATTTCTGTAGGATAGTTAGGCTGAACGTTAAGGATTTATAGCTTACTGTACTTTGATAGTCAAAAGGTAATTACGAATGGTGCATACCACGACCTGTTAATAGACCGGCGTTGATGGCGAAGAAGGAGGTTATTCAGTGCAAGGATTTTGACCCTAGTTCAAATTCCACTAACTCAATAAAAAACTAGCGGTATCTAGATTTTCGTTGAGTGAAAAGGTTTTAAGTACAGGAACAGGAACTCGATAAACCGGACTAAATAATGATTATCGTTAGGCATTCAGATATTGGAAAATCTGGTAAATCAAATGTATGAAGGAAGGCGGGTTCGGTGCATATGCGCAAATGTATGAGCAATTGTGCATTAATAGTCCCGTGGCAGCCCGGATAGTCGTGAATCCGTTTAACTGAGGGCCGGATAGAGTTTTTTTCTGCAACGGTCGGTTGGTACCATTAGGATGAAATTTCAATGTTTCGGCCGTATTTTCGGGTCGTTTCCCACCACGAAACACTTTCGTCTGAAACTCCGGATCAACCGAACTTGAAGTGACGTTTCTCGCATCCAAGCCTTTACCACGAATGCTTTTTAGACGTCCGAAGATTTGAATTTGACAGCCGATTTCTCGGGCATTTACTGTCAAAATCTACGGTAGCAAAAGAGGTACCTTTTGATTATCGGAAGCAAAAAAAGTGTTAAAACGGTCACGTAAAGTAGAAGACATTAACTCATAGTGGAACATTCATTACTTAAAGGTAATTAATTCAAATTTTTGACATAAACTCCATACATTATCTGTCAAACTCTTCATTTAATTGAAGGATCATAACTTAATGTCTCTGAGTACGGCGGTAAGAGCCACACATTGGCGGACACATTTATTCGTAAAACAACATGATGATGAATCATGTTGTTTTACTAGTTGTTTAATTTCCTATCGCTACTTGTGTATAATAATTACTGTGTGGGAACGTATTTGTCAATATTGTGAGCTTTGGGCCTTTGACTTTTGAATGGAGTCTTAAATTATGGCGACAGCATGACAGTAGAAATTACAATATATTGACCATTTCTGTCGGCGCAGACGGGACACAGACCTGTGCGTTTACATAGAGCCTAATTTTATGTAAACCAAGAAGTTCTCCGCATTTTGATTTGCGTAGACATTACTTCTTGAGGTCTTTGCCTGTTAGGACAAGCAAGCCCGCATCTCCGTTGCGCCAAAATTCGTTTATCGTGCGGGAACCGTACATTTTTCAGGGATAAAAAGTATCCTATATCCTTTACCGAGACTCAATTTATTCACATGACTAAATTTCAGCAAAATCGGTTCAGCAGCGCGGCGGCGTGAACAGACCTTTGCATTTATGATAATACGAGCTTTTGCCCGCGGCTTCGCTCGCGTTAAGAAGTATTAATATATACAAACTTTCATCCCCTATTTTAACCCCTTGGAGGTGGAATTAATCAAAGTTCTTTCTTAGCGGATGCCTACGTCATATTAATATCTACCTGCATGCCAAATTTCAGCCCGATCGGTCCAGTGGTTTGGGCTGTGCGTTGATAGATCACCATATCAGTCAGTCACCTTTGAGTTATATATAATACGAGCTTATGCCCGCGGCTTCGCTCGCGTTAAGAAGTATTATTATATACAAACTTTCATCCCCTATTTTAACCCCTTGGAAGTGGAATTGATCAAAATCCTTTCTTAGCGGATGCCTACGTCACATCATCTACCTGCATGCCAAATTTCAGTCCGATTGGTCCAGTGGTTTGGGCTGTGCGTTGATAGATCACCATGTCAGTCAGTCACCTTTGAGTGTTATATAGATATAGATTAATATGGGTGCAGGTTCTTATCACATTTTCACGGTAAATGAGGCAAATTTGTTAGTAGTTTATCCATTCATTAAGTCACATAAAAGCGCTAAGGAACACAAAAACTATAGACAACATAGAAACGAGATAAAAAAATATGTCATCGTAAGAAAAACGAACAAATAACTGCAATATAATCTTACGCTACATCACGTACGAGAAAGTAATATACAATGAGAAAATTTAATAAAAATCATCACATTGGATGCATTAATGCAATAATGTTTCGAAAGCGATTGCAATTGATTTTATATTATTATCCTATTATTTCCATTATTCTACTCTAATTTCACTAAGACGTGTCCGCTATAGAGCTATGGCTTAATTTAAAAAGCACAATAACTTAAACAATGAACAATTTAGGGGCTTAGATTATGAAGTTGGCGCTTGCCCTATAATTCCTTTGGTGACACGAGTCTCGTGCCTCGTGCATCCAAATAAATTGGGGTTCGAAATTCGAAAATTTTAAACACTGCGTTCTAAATTCGAACGCAGTGTGTTCTCAAAACTTTACAATCTTTGTTGAAAATGTGACTCTATCCCCGCGTTCCATTTGATGTTAAAAACGATCAAAACGCTCAAAATAGGAGGCATTTTGAGCGTTTCGATCGTTTTTAACATCAAATGGAACGCGGGGTATACAATTTACAAAACTGTTCAAAATTCAAATTTAACCTGATCTGATTGAGTTTTTGTATATTTGTATATTATTATGTAGTGATGCAAAATAGATGCTGCTGCTATTGAAAATAGCATGGCGCTTAATTACTTTAAGCGTTATCAGGACTAGCGAAGCGAGCCTTATAGTATAATATCCCACAACCTTTACATTTTGTGGTAAGTACACTTTACGGAAAACTAGCACGCCTATTAATTTGTGATTTAACATAGTAATTTATATATTTTATATTATGTAGATGTGTTATCAAGTAAGACAAGGTTTTTTGTATCACATGTACATGTGTTACCAGTCAGTGTATCAGTCAGTAAAGGTGTGACGACGCGAGCCCTCACAAAGCTCGGCTTTTAGCTAGTAATTACGTCAAATGTACTATAATAAAAATGTATAATACTTTTTTAATTATAACACCACTGTTGAAATTATCGAATGCAATTTGTTTTACTACTCAGAACCCCTAGCCAACACGTTGTCTTTATCGCTTTTTTTCTAGAATAATGTTGAAAAAGTATATTTAATTTACATAAGTGTTCGATAAATTAATATACTTAAAAAGGAATTTAAACTCATGTCATGTCAAATGTATTTTTGATCGGTGATTCTACAGGGTGTAACAAAACATAATGATAATACTTTAGCGTGTGTATGTGAACCTTGCAGAGAGTTCACTGTAAAAGAAGCGACGCTGAAATAGTATTTTTTTTTTACTTTTGTATGGGGATAATCCTAATTATTCGACAAATTTACTATTCGTTTCATTCGAATATTTTACAAAAAAATTGAATAATTCGAATACATTCGAATAATTCGAAAATTTTTAAAAATGCTAAAAACTCTGAATAAAAAAAGTAAAACAAAGCTAGAACAACTTTTATTTTGCATGGGCACAATTCATGACATTATTATAAGGGCCACATGCACACCCTAAGGTTATTTAGTTTTGTTATACCCTTAACGCGATAAAAACGTCTTGGCTAGTCTTGGCCTTCTGTGAAAGCCGGGTAAAAATTACTATTTTACAGCATGTATTTTCATGTAATAAATACGTTCCGGTCGTAAAGGTATTTTTATTTTTGTCCGTAACTAAAGTGGAAAACCTTGCTTATCTATAAAACAATATAATTAAATCATTAAATTATACCTTCAGTTCAGTCTATCGAGTTCCTTCAGGGTACGACTTACGTAATTGGGCCATATAACTAAGATGGAATAATTAAATTATTAGTGGTAGACCTAATAATTCAATTATTCTATCTCCGTGAAAAAGATAGAATAATTGTTCAATTAATCTGTATTTTGTTAAATATAATCTGCAATTAGAACGTGCATAGGATGTAGGCAAGCTATAAATGTTAAATAGATTTATGAATCCGCATGCAAATTGTAGAGTTTAATAACTGACGATTACTATTATAAATAGCTTAAGACGTATTAAGTACATTGGAGAAGAATCTTAAAGCGCAATGTTTGCCTGCTTGCAGCGAAAGGGGTCAAAAACTTCTGGGCAGGCGTGGTCCGAAGGGGGGGTCACAGGGGACATGACCCCCCCCCCCCCCAATTTAAGGTCCAATTGAAAAATCTCAAAATTTTGCCAAATAATAATTTGAGGTTCTAGTAATATCCTTTATCGGCGATATTTTTTTTGTGTCACCCCCTCCAAAACTTCATGCTGTGACCGCGCCTGCTTCTGGGTCTATTTAGGTGGCACAGATAAAGAATGGAATGTTATGAAAAAGGACAATGGGCACTTTTTATTGCGAAAATGGTAAAGTTCTTACAGGAAACTGTATTTGCGTGAATGGAGCCAATTATGATATATGAATTGGCTCCATAACAGGCTGTTTATGAAGTATTTTGACAAGATCTATTCAACATCGTTACCGTTTCGTAGTTTTTAACCGACTTCGAAAAAGGAGGAGGTTATATGTTCGTCTGTATATATATATTTTTTTTTGTATGTTCAACCATAACTTCGCCGTTTGTGGGCCGATTTTCATGATTTTTTTGTTATTGTATAGGGCTGAATCCAAATTTGGTACCATGTTCATAAAAATGTTGATCTAATGATGGGATCCATGAGGAATCGAGAGGACTCCTTGAAATTTGTATCGAAACATATAGTGATTTTGATTTTTTCTGAAGCATTCGAGGTAAATGCTACCAAAAAGTAAGATTTCGCACCAGGTTATATCCTGGATCCAAAGGTACCAAACAGAACTTTTGAATCCTTATAGATACAGGTTCGGGGATTTCGGCGTTGTTTAAACAACTGAAAGCATAAGCCAACACATCAATTTGATTGATCATCATCATCACAATCATAATTATACCATGGGTCATCACACAAAGACCCAATTGTTGGTACTTTTCATGATATTTACATCGGAGCAGATGTTTTTGATGATTATTTCGCTGTTTGTGGACCGATTTTCAAAATTCTCGTATTGTTGTATAGGATATAATCTTAATTTTGTATGACAATTACGAAAGTGGTGAGCTGATGATGGGATCTATGAGCAATCGAGGGAAATCCTTGAAATTTATCAAAACACTCATAATGGTTAAAATGTTGTTTCTAGTAACATAAACATATGTTACAAATAAGAGAAATTTCATACGAAGGTGTCTCTTGATCCAAAGGCACTGAACAGAACTTCTGAACCTATAAAGATGAAAATTTGGAAATTGCAGCATCGTTTAGATACCTCCAAGCATTTACCACAATTTTGCTTACAGTAATATAATATGGATAGTTAATATTCGTAGTGGTTATCTACGCTTAAAGCCTTGTCTTGTAGACAACTAAAATCAGTGAAAGGCCTTTGCCCAGCGGTGGGACAGTATAGGACACTAATTAAAAGAAACATAAAATAGGGTATCCAGGGCTGAAAAGCAAAATTAAGTTCCTACATTATTAACCTGCATTAGCTATACATGATTTTGAAAATTATTTTGTTCTTTTAAAGTGTATTATTATACCACCTCGGTACTACGGTTACTAAGTTGGCATTTTGATAATAATATCCATGTGTTATATAGAGTGCTCCTCAAAATTTATAAGGAAACATAATATTATAGTGATTTCGATTTAGTTAGAAGTATTCTAAGCATACGCTACCAAGTAAGATTTTTCCTCGGATATACCATGGTTCCGAAAGTACTTAGAGAACTCCTGACTCTTTGGTTTCATTGTTGTTTTAAGAACTGAAAGCATAATAATATGCTAGTATGTAAATTTTATTCAACGTACTTAATTCAAGCTTAAGTTAGATGTGATAGTTTCATACCTAAATCATATCTATCTACAACTGACACTTATGTATTTACCATTACATAAATAACTAAAAAGAGTGAAATTATTATTTTTTAACAAAAAATTAAAACCGACTTCCAAGGTAAAAACAATAAGGAGATTAACTAAAAAGTATTAAATAATTCTTTCTCTAATAGTGCCTTTTTCAGAATACGTCAAAATCCCAACTATTTCTGTACATATTATAGTCTTCACTGCTTTGAAGTCAGTACCAGTCCTAAATATTTCAGATATTCTGACATTGACTGAAGTCATGGTTTAATTAGCTGGTACCGACTTCAAAGTAGTGAAGACTATAATATGTACAGAAATAGTTGGGATTTTGACGAATTCTGGAAAAGGCACTATTAGAGAAAGAATTATTTAATACTTTTTAGTTAATATTCTTATTGTTTTTACCTTGGAAGTCGGTTTTAATTTTTTGTTAAAAAATAATAATTAAATTAGTCGATCAAAACACTTATAAATAGAACAAAAACTTTTCAAAAAACCCAAAAACCTAGCAGCTCTAGTTATTGAATTTATTTTGTCTTTTTCGTAACATTTGATAGAGAGATTCGAATACTTTTTTCTTTACTATAGTATATAGTATTCTAGAAGAACAAATTGTTAATTAAAATGTCGAGCACGACAGCAAAATGGCGGGTCGATCTTGTAATGATAATATAATTAGCCTCAGTTATCGGAACGAAGACAACTTGCTTGATAGTGTAATTTGTTTATCGACTAATTGGCTTACTTTTTCTTTCTTGAGGTAAAATTCTTCGAACATCATATAATAATTTGAACGCTTGAAATGCTCAATAGATGGCGCTAATTATTTTGATATTACAATTTTTATACTTTTGTTTTGGCCCTTTCCAATAAAAATATGTATACATCCAATAATTATTACATTTGTGACGTGGGAGAGCCATGCTTCGGCATGAATGGGCCGGCTCGACCGGAGAAATACCACGTCCTCACAGAAAACCGGCGTGAAACAGCGCTTGCGCTGTGTTTCGCCGAGTGAGTGAGTTTACCGGAGGCCCAATCCCCTACCCTATTCCCTTCCCTACCCTCCCTTATTCCGTTCCCTTTCCATCCCTGCCTTCCCCTATTACCCTATTCCCTCTTAAAAGGCTGGCAACGCACCTGCAGCTCTTCTGATGCTGCGAGTGTCCATGGGCGACGGAAGCTGCTTTCCATCAGGTGACCCGTTTGCTCGTTTGCCCCCTTATTTAATAAAAAAAAAAATGTCTTTGTGTTTGACTGAAAAGACACAGGATATGCAAAAGCAGCAGATATTGAGTAGTTTAGATTTCAATATTTTGGATTAAAAAACAAAAGATCGAGATGGCGTATATTGTTGTATGCAGGTCGTGGACTACATCAGGAGCAATACCCACTTCGTCTTGAGGGTCGAGCGTTTGGAGTCCCGCCATAAAGTGAATTTTAGCTCCTTTGTGGTGAGGGTCCCGACGCATCATGTACCGACCTTCGAGAAGGAGGAGTTCTGGCCGATTGGAGTTGTCTACAGGAGGTTCCGAGGACGACTTCCGAACACGTCGCGACTCGCGCCCCACGTCGCAGATGATACATGTTTAGTGCTTAGTGTTAGTTTAAGAATATATGTATTTTAATCTATAAGGAAAATATATATAATATGGGCCAGGATGCCCGATTTAAATAAATAAATAAAATAAAAACAATATTTAAGTGACATTACTTATTTTATTGACATTATTGATAAAAGATCAAGGTTTTTGCTGGGAAGTCGGATGTAAAATCGTCGTTCGATGGTTTTGACATGTCAGACCTCCCATGCACGATATCACGCTACTGTTTACAAGTGTTATTGTGTCCTTTTACTGTGTCAATGTCAAGTATTGACATGATCGATGATCACATTTATCATTGCTAAGATCATCATTCATCATCACCAAGGATTAAATCAAAGATTTTTACGGTGTTTTTAATACTATGAGAGCTTAATAAACTAATCGACTGAAATGCAACAGCAGTCAGAACCTAAAGGTGAAGCACGGAACTTTATACAATTTAGTAATTTTTTGGCTAGTTTTGAGTTTCCAATATGAATTGAAATTGAATTTATACGTAGGAGAGCCATGCTACGGCACGAATGGGCCGGCTCGACCGGAGGAATACCACGTTCTCACAGAAAACCGGCGTGAAACAGCGCTAGCGCTGCGTTTCGCTGAGTGAGTGTGTGAGTTTACCGGAGGCCCAATCCCCTACCCTATTCCCTTCCCTACCCTCCCCTATTCCCTTCCCATCCCTACCCGCCCATATTACCTTATTCCCTTTTAAAAGGCCGGCAACGCACCTGCAGCTCTTCTGATGCTGCGAGTGTCCATGGGCGACGGAAGTTGCTTTCCATCAGGTGACCAGTTTGCTCGTTTGCCCCCTTATTTCATAAAAAAAAATCCAATATGATATTTTCGACAGTGAAAAACACTTTAGCTTCAGTTTTATTTATTTGAATTCAATAGACATAAAATAGTTGGCCCCACATTGGGGTTTTTAGGGCCATCTAGATAATATGACAGTAACTATAAAAAATAAGCTGGTGATTAGATTAAAAAAAAAAAAACTGGTAAGACTAAAGTTGTATTATAATTTATACTGCTGAAACACCGTTGCGTCAAATTTCGTTTATCTCGCGGAAACCTTTTTCTGGGATGAAAAGTATCCTATGTACTTTTCCGAGACTCAAAGTATCTCCATGCCAAATTTCATCAAAATCGAATCAGCGGTTTGGGCGTGAGGAGGTAACAGAAAGATACACTTTCGCATTTATAATATTAGCAAGCATGGGTATATCTCAATGTAATATCAAGGTGCTAGTAGCAAGTTCCAATAACTTAGGTAATTCACGTTCAGGACACGTAAGCGCTAAACATCTAGTCATGTTAAATACTTTGTCTGGTAATTACCAACTTGTATTCATACTGTTATGTCCTGCGCATTCCTAGATAATAGCTAAAACGGTATCCTGGAGACTTGTAAGTCAATAGACATTATCATCAGAGTTTGGTCTTTTGATTTTTTATAGTAACCGTACAATATTACGGGATAAAAATGATTCTTCCCAGGACTCAAATAATTTCAATAACATTTTAATTACAATCGGTTTATCAGCTTAAGTGTTAGTAGATAATTAGTGTATTTTGTTAATTATAATACCTAATAGTATTTACTTAGTGTCAATGAAATCAGTGTTCGGATTTCGAGCAGAAAAAAAAGCTACAGTTTCTTTTATGGCACGTCTATGCTGTATAAAACAGCTGATATTTTTTAGCCCTAGCCCTTTCTAGGCTATTCATACAAGCACCATGTACATGCCATGCTTAATGCAGGACGGCACACCAAGTATAACCTCAATAGGTTCATAGTTTTTTTTTTACATACGGCGCTAGTTTGTATGGCCGTTTCACAATACCTGTCGTGTGCCTTCCGCTAAGCTACTGTAAGTTATGAAATATATGATAGCTTTCTGATAAATGATGTGAGAACCGACAGCGAAGACAGGTAAGATGATCGCCGATAACACAGACTAATGTTGCGACAGAGCTATCTGTAATGAGCATCTAAAACTGGATGTAATGAGATAAACCGCGCTATTTTGTATCATGTTTCGTCATAGGGTAATGGATTATTGGTGCATTCAGAAGCATTTTCCGCAACACAAATGATTATTTATATTATATACTGTACTACACACAGATATTTAAGTTGCACGTTGTGGAATAGAATAGAAAAAAAACTCCATTCCAAGTTTTATCACAGTTGGCTTCGAAAATGCTTGAAGACAGAGGGACAAAGAGACACACTTTCGAATTTATAACATTAATAAGGATAGTGCTCCCAAACTTTGACTCACTAGTCAGTATAAGATATAGAAAAATATTATGTAAACTCGAATAGATAAAAAATTAATAGTCGATTTAATATTGAAATATATTCAATGGATAAAAATAGTCCTGGTTATCGTGCGTTAAGATCTGATAGAGTTTTCTGAGATAATAAATTGTAGCTAAATAAATAGTGCGTCTATAATTGCTCTAGAAAACTATTAAGAGATATTAAAATGTCACTGGGACCAATTACCTCATATTTATAGTAGGACCACACATTGTATTTTTTTCTCATGCTTATCCTTATGCATACAAGCTCTTATGCAAAAATATGTTCCATACAGGACATGTAGAAGTAAACACGTCTTCATAAGTTACAATTTTTTTTTTATAGTTGTAACATTTAAGTGTTATTTTTATAATATGTTATTTCTATTGTGCTGTATGTTCTGAAACTATATTAGTAATTTATATTAAGCACTGTGTACTTTTTATAAAGGTTTGGGACACTTAATTCATTCGTCCATAGAACCTAGATTGTTACAGGAATATTCTACTGTGCTATCTCGCAAACGAAGTAGATTTATAGCATATGTATTCAATAAACAATAATCTTTGACAGATAAGATATCTCAGACATAAATCTATACAAGTACGCCCACTGAACTATTCCGTTACATTTCATTTCGCGGATACAAATATCATAAACAATAGTTATACCAATTAATGTTAAACAAAATCCATGCAAAAGTAATTATTTTTAATTAAAAGTGTATTATATTACCTACAAATAAATTCGCTTTAAGTCATAATAAACACAAAATTCATCACATTTCTTACATCATTTAAATATAAATCAAGATATCATCGATGCCTCAATTAGAGTGCAATTTGTTGAACCTCTGTGTATAGCTGGTCTGTGGTAATATAAATAGCGCGGTCAGCGACCGGCCTCTGTGCGGCCTTCACTTGTGACCAGGGTTGTCACAAAAAATAAATCGCCCTTGAAATTCTTGTTAATATTATTGTTTATGTGTACAGTTAAATTACACTTGAAATTCTTGTTTATATTATGTATGTTATTCGACTTATTCGTACAAAGCGGCCATGAAAGAATGGTTCGAGGAAGTCTATTTTACAATTGAATGCAGATGTTATTTTATTTATTTATTTACAGTTAATTAAAACGGGTGACCCCAATTACATTAATTAACCATGTTAGTAATTATTGTTTTAAGACATTGCTATGATCTGGAGAATAATTGTAATGCGACAGTTCGGAGAGACTTTTAGCAGAGAGGAAGTAAATATTATATTATTATGTACGAAGTGTCTTTAGCTTTGACTTTTTTTTAAACAAAAAAAAATCAAGCAAAAAAGGGACATGTTCATTGTTTTTAGGGTTCCGTACCCAAAGGGTAAAAACGGGACCATATTACTAAGACTTCGTTGTCCGTCCGTCTGTCTGTCCATCTGTCTATCTCCAGGCTGTATCTCAAGAACCACTATACCTAGACTTCTGAAATTTTTACAGAATGTATAGGTATATCTGTTGCCGCTATAACAACAAATAGGTACTGAAAACAAAAAAATATATATTAAAGGGGGCTCCCATACAACAAACGTGTATTTTTCGGCCTTTTTCGCTATATTTCAATAATGGCAAGAGTTAGGCACTTGAATTTTTCACACATTCTTTTGTTGTATGTGTATTTTAATATTTAATAATAATATTTAAATAAAATAAAATTTAAGGGGGGCTCCCATACAAAAAACACAATTTTTAGCCTATTTTTGCTCTGTATTGGTACGCAACCATTCGTGCGCGAGTCCGACTCGCACTTTTTTCAAAGACTATAATATTTTGTTTTTCTTACTTCACAAGATAATAAACGTAAGTCATAATCTACTTTTTACAACTATTGACGCCTGACAATGTACTTGATTGAGTCTAATAATACGAGCGCGTCTATTATGCCAGCCTTTGCTCAGTTTATTTTTAGATAAAAGTGAAAACCTTATATTTTACCTTTCAGACCACAATCACCCCATAACACTAATGTTATAATTATGTGTATTTTAGACGTCCAATGTATTTAAAGTGTTTTATTTTACTACTAGAATGACCTGTTTCTAAGCCTGGAGTGACTAGACAGGACTTGTTTTTTTTTCAACATTGTTAGTAACACTTGATCATTATGTATTAATAGGTTTTAAGATATGGTGTTATAATTCTTAGCCTCAAGTGTTTTTATAAAAAAATAAATAACAAAATAACTTGATTTTGGAAACCCTAAGTCAAGTTCAAATGTGCAAGGTGTAGTTTTTACGCTCGATGAACTTATTGTAGATAAACCTTTTACTTTATAGTATATACATACACACATAAAAGTAAACATATAAAAATACCCACTGTATACAGGGTGTAACAAAACAGAGTGATGATACTTTAGGGTGTGTATGTGTTCCATATAATATAGATTTCATTATGAATTTTTTAACTCCTTCGTGGTCTAGTGGTACAGAGCGCGGCTCTTGACTCGGAGGTCGTGGGTTCGATTCCCGCATTGGAAACATGTTATTTCCAAGTTTGGTTAGGACACTGCAGGCTGATCACCTGATTGCCTGACAAGTAAGATGATCCATGTGTCGGATGGACACGTAAAAAGTCGGCCCTGCACCTGATCTCTCGCAGGTCGTGTCATTTTCCGTCCCACTGGGTTATGAGAGTAAAGGAATAGAGAGTGCTCTTGTGTACTGCGCACACACTTGGGCACAATAAAATTACTCCTGTGTAGCTGGCCTGGTTTCAATGAAACCGGCCTCCGACACCAAAGCCGGTGTGGGAGCTATTATATTATGAATTTTTTGTGATTTTTGTGTTTGTATGGGCGCTTCATGAATGTTTTCATACAAACATGAAAAAAAAACTTACTCTTTCAGCACTGCTACTTTCACAGCGAACTATAGGGTTATATAAATAACCCATTATACACCCCCTAAATTAATATCCCTTAGTTTTGATACTTCCTGTATACTTTATATAAATAAATTATTTAATTTAGACTCATTAAGACTTTCCTGTAACGATAAAGTCTATTATGTAAGTAATCATATCCATACTAATATTATAATTCCTTGCGTCTGTCTGTCTGTCACCTAACCGCTGAACCGAATTTAATAAAAGGCCCTAAATAGTTTCAGTCCCGGGAAAGGGCATAAGATACTTCTTATACCGGAAAAATGTACGGTTTTCGCACAATAAATGTTTTTTTTTTGTAAAATTTATCTAGTGAGATAAAGTATGATACGCTTATAATCTCATAAAACTTAATGTGGACATCGCCGCGGGCAACACCTAGTAAATAATAATTAAGTTACTGGCGTAGTCCATTTGACGTGATTTGCCAAGATATAACATAAATGTATGTTTGGTTAATTGGTTTAATGACTCAAGTTTCTCGTATGATTTATATAAAAGTATGGTTTATGCTTGTAGAGCTTTCGTCTCAGCTTTCTAAGCTCTAGCAACAATAATAAAGCATTCCAATCTAATAAAATTACAGTTATAACTATGTATTTAGGTACATTTTATGACGTTAACTGTGAAATATATTACTGCTATCTTTTTTACTATCGTGAAGGAGAAAATACTATAAAAATTATATTGTATGTATTTACGGATTAATTATTTTTGTTATCATTTTGAAATTTTCTGAGTTAAATAATACGGTTGAATTACAAGGAATTTCAGAAAAAAATAAAATTGTCCTCTTCTTATCACTTCAGAATTGGACATAGGATGTCATAGTCGCATACAACTAAGTATACCGGTCCACTAAGTTACTATACTGTACTCGGCGAAACATGGCGGTAGCGGTCATTGACTCCCTGTCAAAAACTTGTCATTTTCTATATAAACTGCGATTGACAATGAAGTGCCAGATGTTGTCAATCGTGGCTTTGTATAGAAAATGACAAGTTTTTGACAGGGAGTCAATGACCGCTATCGCCAAGTTTCGCCGAGTTCAGTATAACCTGCCCTACCTTCACATACCCATCTTAACTTATTTGAAGCATTCACATTTCTTCACACTTGATCATGAGTGCTTTGAAAGAAAACTCGCTTTTATATCCTTTGCCATAAAATTTGAAATGAAACTACACTTTAAAACCAAGGTTTAACCCGCGGTTAACACGCTAGTTAACCAAATTAACGGTGACCGAGATGAGAGGGCGCCGCTGGTTATGTAACCTCAAGCACAACCTGTCATTTAAACTTGCGCTCGGAGCAAAAAACTAAAGAATACAGATCATTTTGAAGGTGTATAGTATAAAAATCTTTGGTTAATTTTTGTTATAGAAATCCAGGAATTGTTTAATATTTCTCTATTTATTTTGCCCGTATAATATTTTAGATATCCTAGTGCAAACCTTTACCTTTTCAAGTTTAAGCTCAATAAACGACTACGATTTGTTTAAAACTATTTTGATTGAATTTCGTATGCAGATACATTGAGTTCAAAGAGGGGCCAGAGATTGGTTTTAACTCCGAAAAGACTGAAGATTTCAGAGCCACGAAATCTATACTAATATTATAAAGCGGAAGAGTTTGTTTGTTTGTTTGAACATGCTGATCTCAGGAACTACTGCTCCGATTTGAAAAATTATTTTAGTGTACCCATTTATCGAGGAAGGCTATTATAGGCTATATTTTATCACGCTAAGACTAATACGAGCGAAGCTTAAGAACTACTGGAGCAATTTTTATGTTATTTAGCAGTATAGACCACGTGAAGGGACATGGGCTATTTTTTGCGGAAAAATGTACGGTTTCCGTGAAATTTCTAAACTACGCGGGCGAAGCCGCGCGGAACATCTATTAACATAATAATTTAGCCCATTGCAAAACAGTGCAGCAAGTAAACAAAATTTACGTAATTAAGTCAGTCTAGCTTCCAAAATAAGTCAGTCAAAACAGACTTTCCGGACAGACTACAGTTAAACTGTAGACATGCTTTATCCGTTTTATATACACTTGGTGTTACAAATAGTTGAACAGATTGTGAACGGAATTATAAAGAACTTTCTCAAATAGGTTTTGTCACGGTAAATGTATAATTTGTAACTTTGGTTTTGTATGTTCCAATTGTTCCTACTATAAGAGGAAATAGGAAATAGGGGACGGTGGAGCAATATGGGATAACAAGGAGCCACCGTTTGTTGGCAAAATGTGGTTTCCAAATGTGGTTGGGACAATGCAGACGAATCAGTCTTATGAGAAGGATGATCGACTATTCCATGCGTCGAATGGGCATGTACAAAGTCGCTCCTGCGCTTAATCCCTCGCCAGTCATGTCCCAAGGAAGAGGGACTCGTATACTGCGCACACACTTGTGCACTACAAAATCTCTTCTATGTAGATGTCTGGTTTCCAAACCGGCCACCCTCGCCAAAACCGCTGTGGGAGGCAACACTAACTGTACGCACAAGGCAACAGTAATAATTACTTTAATAGAAACTTCAAAGCAATTTATAAGTCGTTTATTTAAGTATCGCTTTCTTGGAATAATTTAATCAAACAAATCCGTAGTACACACATACCAGTGAAAGGGAAAACGATAGAAAAAGACCACGACTGAACCATTGTACTCCTTGAGGTTCGTCCACGATGTTTGAGTCTGGCATAATCTGGCACTTAATATTATATTACGTTAGACAAATAAAAACTTTTTATATATTCATTATTTGAATGTAATAGATATTTGTGGCTTGTTTACGATCAATAGTTGAGTTAGCATAGGTATTAATATTTGCCAGATTTTATAACATTTTTTTATATTTATCTATGTAATGTTTATGCCGTGTCTATGATATTGAGTCTGGTATTGTCTAGAACTTAGGCTATGCCAGACTCAGTATTATACAATAGATTAACTTAATAAGCCAGATGATTTTTTAGCCACTTTTTTAAGCTTTTGTCTGTTTCAAATCGATTGCTTGCCTACGATATTAAGTGCATAAGTTTGCCTTCATCTGGCATAATAATGAAGCATTATATTATGAGATTACTTTTTAGGTATGATTTCTCTAATAACAGAGGCATCTCCGTTTTTATTTATCATTGAATCGTAATTTGTTTTTAGTTATCTGCACCTGGCATAAGTAATCACTAGCGATTTGACCGAGCTTTGCTCGGTATTCGATAAAACATGAATAAAATGACATTTTCTGAAAATGACTCCTAGCTAGATCGATTTATCGCCCCCGAAATCCCCTATATATTAAATTTCATGAAAATTCGATTCCGAGATTCCAATTATATATATATATATATATATATATATATATATATATATATATATATATATATATATATATATATATATATATATATATATATATATATATATATATATATATATATATATATATATATATATATATATAAATACAACATCGCAGTAATTGAAAGATATAAGATAAGATAAAATTGACACGTACGTGTGACTACAACTTTATGTCACGCTATGACTCTGGAATTTACTTCAATTTAAAAGTTCAAAGATTATACGGAGCTAATTATATTAATAATTAACGTGTACGTTACTTTGCAAGGTAATATAAACATTTAACATTCGTGTGCCATATTAATTCAAATTACTTTGATGTATCTACCCTCATACTGGTTCAATATATTTTATTTATTTATTATTTGCAGTTTTTTATGTATAGTATTAATAACATACGCAAGAGGCTGACTACTCAAATAGTAATAAAAATGTATAGTCTGGCATAAAAGTGAAGAAATTAAAAAGTGGCAACATCGTAGTGTCATTTCTTAGCTTCTCAAGCCCCAAGCGCATGCAACATGCGACCGCGCCAATTGTACTTCGCTATACTGATTTGAAAGGATGACACTGCGATGTTGCCACTTTTTAATTTCTTCACTTTCATGCCAGACTATAACATTTAATAATAATATGCCAGATACCTAAAATATGGCATGCCAGACTCAACAGTGTGGAACCGCCCTAACTCTCCGCAGACAGAATATCAATAGCCGTGACAATTAAGTTAAGTTTTTCATTCGCCCACAATATATTACACTTTTTGTGTCTGAAGAAAGTGATAGTCGGCCGACTGAACAGTCACTATGACTATAATACCGGACGTAACAGTAGCCTGAATATTAGTAAGTAGTAATTAGTGCCATATGTGCATATTTTTTGCTACTTTTTGTTCGATTTAACGACTGGATTAGTCAGAAAGTTGCAGTCGTACTCATAATCGAATCTGAGGGTGCCTTCTCTCTTATGCGTCGAGTATCAAGAACCGTAATTTTCATTGAAAATGAAAGGAATGACAAATGAAATGAACGGACTAAAAGAAATAAATAGAATTTCATATTTAGGGTGGGTTGCACCAGAGGCGTTGTTATAGTTAAGGTTAAGGTTATCGTCAAATATGGCGTCCATTATTGACTTTAATTAGAAATTGGGGAGTTCATTATTTTGATATTTTGTTAAAATATACTTAAAGGTATAGTAAAAGTAAGTTGGTGCGGGTTGCAGCAACTTATAATATAATAACCCCCACACCGGTTTCGGTGACGGTGGCCAGTTTCATTGAAACCAGGCCAGTTAGGCAGGAGTAATTTTATAGTGCCCAAGTGTGTGCGCAGTACATAAGGGCACTCTTCTATTCCTTTACTCCCATAGCCCAGTGGGATGGACGACTGACACGACTGGCGAATCTCTCGCTGATCTGCGCCTGAGCGCAGGACCGACTTTTTACATGCCCATCCGATGCATGGATCATCTTACATGTCAGACAATCAGGTGATCAGCCTGCATTGTCCTAACCAAACTTGTAAATAACAAGTTTCCAACGCGGGAATCGAACCCACGACCTCCGAGTCAAGAGCCGCGCTCTAAACCACTGGACCACTGAGGCGTTAACTTACCCTTAGCTACATAAGCATTATGGCGCACTAAGTAACTATTTACTAAACGGTCAGCATCAGCTAGTTAGCGGTAGTTAGTATTCACTAAAACTCGAGAACTGCTGAACTAATTTGCCTTATTTTAGTCTTGAAATATTTGTAGATGTCCAGGGAAGGTTTATATTAAAAGAGGAAGTGATACCAAGTTCACTGGATCATCTTGTGTTTGATATTTTCGCTGTCGAAGCTATCGAATGTAGTTTGACTATGTGCCCAAGTCTAATTTCTAGATCTCTCAATAGAAACTACCCGGAAATCGCTCTTACACCATGAAGACGTCATAATGTTGATCAGCAGTAGTCATTAGAAATCTGACGTCTGTTTTAATGACTTGGAAATGAAATAGTCGTAAAAACCGAATAAGCTAATATTAAAATCATTCGAATAGGAATCGAATACGTATCTCATATCGTTATTTAGCTAGTATTTGCTTAACGATGATAATATTAATCGATTTTATTACCCCATGCTCTTTCATTATTATCTTATCCAAAGCATGTTTAAGGAATAACTTCCGCAATCAGAGACGAATATCAATTACATAAATGTAATTAAATAAAAATGTAGACATAAGCCCTGTCAAACCCTTCATTAAATTGAAGTTTAATCATTATTAAACGGCAGTAAGATATGTAAATAAAAATAGTATTATCTTGTTTTAAGTTAATAATTTATACGTTATAATAATCAAGTAAATTTTAGCAAGACAGAAAAGTTGAATACTTACTTACTTTATTTATTTCAACTCTTTTTCTACTCTATTTTAGTTAATGGAATCAGGCGTTACTTTGCGGAAATCCATAGTTTAAATTTAGTTTGTTATTATTTTTAGCAATATTCCGCGAAAACAACTTCCACCTTTAAGTAAATGAGTGAGTGTACGCATAGGCATGCGTACAGCACCTCCCTCCTCCCACACTGCCTATGCGTACACTCGCATGCAAGAACTTGCAAACACCACCACCACACAAGCAATAATGTTGGCAAATCCGTGCAAGGCCCCTCACCACCATGCAGGTTGAAAACCTCGACGCGCGTTTCGCCCCAACACCAGAGCATCCTCAGGATGTGGACTCTACGAACAACGTCCGTTTTTTTTTTTTTTTTTTTTTTTTTTTTTTTACTCTATTTTAACTCTTGGCATATCTATAAACTCTTTTTTGGTCAGCAGATTGTCTTTGCCAATAAATTGTTCTAGGTTATAAAGCATTGATATATATAGTTAATGAAAACTAAAGAATCATGGCCAAATTTGTATAGGGGCTGGACTCGACTTTTATTTTTGATGTCCCAAAATAAATGTCCCAAAATAAACTATAGTTAGATTTGGTTGTTCTTATGCTCTAAACATAATTCCGTTTGAGATTTATGTCTAAATAGCCACGATTTTTTTATAATAATTAATAACGTTTACAATTATTTTGAGGTTAGACTTAAGAACTACCTTTTTCCCGACTGCGGTGTGGCCTGCAAGTGTATATTCGGCGATCTCGTTTCTAATTATTTCAATTTTTCCTAGAGTATTACCCAAATAATAGAACGAATGCGAATGATCGCCGGCTGTCAGAACATAACGAAACTAAAATATATTGATCTTTTTTTTGTGGCTATTTATAGACACATTTCTAATGATTTTCGATGCCTTAAAATATTAGGGAATTTTTGCTACCAATGGCATATCGGGACGCCACCGCCCACCTGGTACGATTTGGCCATTGTTCTTTAATAATTAAAATGCCCAATTTAGTTTTCAATTGCTTCGTCATTTCCGGTAGCAACAGTCAAGCCAACGGTACTGACCGTAATAACACTGGCTCATAAACGGCGACCGTATATTATCGTATATTATGTGTCCCCGCCTTACAGAATTCGCGTAGGCGTATGCCTATTACATCTCACGCCACGACTGATCGATACGATATCGTAGATTGAAAGAGAAGGAAAGCTTTTTAGGCTTGTTTAAGCAAAAAGGGTTAATATTTCACAAAATAATGGTGCTATGTAATAAAAATATTATGATTATAACAGTAATATTAATTATCGTAAGATCTACATTATAAACGAAAGTTTCATAAAATATAACATTTTCGCGCGATCTGTTAATTATTCAGTACTGTTTTGATGTAAATACTTTGCTACCTACGTCAATACACCATTAATTTGTGCTGTACATACATTTCCCAAAATAGCTTAATTTTTTTCGTCAAAGTAAAACTTCCGACTATCGTGTCGGGTTCGTAGCGGTGCATTTCCGATCACGGCGCGCACGCGTGACGAGTTGGCACCTAACAGTTCGCTATTGTTTTGTGATTTACGGCGGTTTTACGTCCTCGGGGTGGTTCAACATATCATATTCAAGGTTCGAACGTTTTCGAATGTCACGACTCTATGATAATTTAAAAATAATCATGGATATTCCGACAAGGGCAAATTCTTGCTATTTATTTAGAGGTTATGTTATAGGCCTATAATTGTTTCTAGAATTTGCAATATTTTAGGCCTGTTACATTGAGCTAGTAATATGGTAAAAAGGACCATTTTTTTTTAATACTAATATCCAGAATCTGCATATTTTAGAATAATTTTAAAGATCGAGAAAGAAAAATGAAGAGTCAGCACATTTAACAACTTTTTGCTTACTTCTATCGTCAAGAAAAAAAAACACTGAATAGCGACGAAAAATCCAGTTCCATATTCGAATATCTGTCAGAAATAAACCATTTTGTTTTCAATTTGAACTATAAAATAAGTATTCGCCGCAGGCGCACATAAGTCAGCACTATCTGGTTTGGCGCTCGTTAAGTCAAAAGTTTTCAGATAAAGTTCTAGGCTAAAACCTAAATAAATTGTGTCTAGGAGATAAGGCACGTCAGCAGTTTACATGCACAATCTAGTTTTGAACCGTAATGTTTCTGCGCTACTAACTTACATAAAAACTATAAAGTCCTTTTATTATCTTTAAACTTTTACCACAATATTTTACGTAAGATATAATCTGTACACATATTATAGTAATGGTTATAATATTAAATACAACAGACTTTTTTAAACTTTACCTATTATTATATTATTACGTAAGCAACAATTTAAAATCTGGTATTTTTGACGCTATGGCCAGTCTTGTTGACTCTGTTTTAATAAGGCACAGTGTTTTAGAAATCCCCAAAATCGGACATGACTAAGTTAATGCAATAAGTCGATGGCGTCTTATATTTGAAATGCAAGAGTAGAACTCCCGTGTGCGCATTTTACTTCGTTTTTGAGAAAATAAATTTTTAAATTTTTTTTTTTTTATAAAATAAGGGGGCAAACGAGCAAACGGGTCACCTGATGGAAAGCAACTTCCGTCGCCCATGGACACTCGCAGCTTCAGAAGAGCTGCAGGTGCGTTGCCGGCCTTTTAAAGGGGGAATAGGGTAATAGGGGAGGGTAGGAATGGGAAGGGAAGGGAATAAGGGTAAACTCACTCACTCGGCGAAACACAGCGCAAGCGCTGTTTCACGCCGGTTTTCTGTGAGAACGTGGTATTTCTCCGGTCGAGCCGGCCCATTCGTGCCGAAGCATGGCTCTCCCACGTATAAGTACGAAGTAAAATGCGCACACGGGAGTTCTACTCTTGCATTTCAAATATAAGACGCCACCGACTTATTGCATTAACTTAGTCATGTCCGATTTTGGGGATTTCTAAAACACTGTGTAAGGGTTAGCTTTTGGGGAAACCTTAAGGAAATCCCAATCAAAACCTTCAACAGAAAATCCCATGACCCTTTAATAACCCTTTTATTACTAGCTGTTTGACCGAGCTTTGCTCGGTATTCGATAAAACACGAATAAAATGACATTTTCTAAAAAATGATTCCTAGCTTGATGGATTTATCGCCTCTAAACCCCCTACTAAATATCATGAAAATCGTTGGAGCCGATTCCGAGATTCCAATTATATATTATATACATATTATACCTATATACAAGAATTGCTCGTTTAAAGATTAATATGTGGTATTTTGATCATTTTCAATATTTCCTTGGTCGCCTGATTGGCTGGACCGATTTTGATAAAATTTTACGCTATCTGCGAACATAGTGAACCTACTTTTTATCGCGGGAATTAATTTTAGGTGTACGAAGTAGTAGGGTACAGTTAGTAGTTAAAAGTAATTAATTAGTAATTACCTGCTACATTTAGTATTAATTCTTTCCTCTTAATTTCACCACAATTATCAAATCATCAAGCCGCCGAGTTAAAACTGTTTTAAGCTCGAAATAACAGTAATTCGTATTTGCGTAATTCATAATTGGCACTTTGTAACACTTTTTCGCACTATGCACGCTAATTCTTGTTAAATATGAGATCTCATTTGAAATTCGTCTAAGTTGGCGTTTCCGTTATTCTGTTGTATATGTTACGCTCAAAGACCGAAATCGCTCAATGAGCGAAAAAATGGCTCACAACGCGTTGTGGTCACAGTGAAACAGCCACGACGCGAAATTCGCGTCGTGGCTCTAATGAAAACGGCCACGACGCGTTTTGGCAATCACAAAAAGACCATAACGCGAAATTCGTGTCGTGGCTGGCTATTCGTTTTTCTTGATTTGTTCTTGATTTATTAATCGTTAACAGGTATGGAAGATTTTATTTGAATTACCACGCGTACTACAAAATATTTTTTCTTTTACTAAATCACTGCATATCGTGTTTATCATTATTATTTATAAAATATCCATCACCAGCGCCAGACATACAGACAGTAATAATATTAGCACGGATATTATGGAACTATGGATATTTCATATCACGACACGAATTTCGCGTTATGGTCTTTTTGTGATTGCCAGAACGCGTCGTGGCTGTTTCACTGTGACCAGAACGCGTTGTGAGCCATTTTTTCGCTCATTGAGCGATTTCGGTCTTTGAGCGTAACATATATATTCATTTTATTTCCTTTAGTAAAATTAACGCGTGGCTGATTCGGTCGTTCAGTTTCCGATGAGGTACAGTAATAAATGATGTCTAAAAATATTCCGGTATCGTACTGTAAATATGACCATAAACTGTATTAGTTCATCTACAGTAGATATGCAATATGCATGTTAGTTAGTCCTAATAACTGTTCCTGGACTGAAAGCTTGTTTAAACTCACCATGAAATCATTGTGAATGCCACCAAAAACTTCGCACAGGTCAGTATTATAAAGTAAACCACGGTAGTAATACTAAAATAGTTAAGTTACCAAACTACTATTTGTCACAACACAAATTACGGTTTGTAACAGCAAAAAGTACGTTTTCCGTAATCCTTCAGCACGCACGAAATTATCAGCAAATAAAACGGCTGCCCCATTTCAAAACCTAATAAGTAGTTAGTAGTTATTTAACCCCTAGTGGGTTAGGTAGTTTATGCAATAAAACGATTCTTGTAAAACTACTAACTACTTATTAGGTTTTGAAATGGGGCAGCCGTTTTATTTGCTCCCTCCAGTAAATCAAAAAGTCCTGGCGTTAAAAACTCACTTAAAAGTAGATATATTTAAGCATCAATACCGAGTAAGCGCACTTACCTATTATATCCAGTATGTTTATGTGCTCTCTTGGTAAATTTCGTTTTCAGCCCTTAATAGGTCTTGAAATGGGGCAGCCAACAAATTCTACAACCGTCTGTGTTTTCACAGCGTACGAGACAAGTAAGCAACCAGTAGACATGGTAATGATGATTTCACACAAGATAATGATGATAAATGATTCGGGTGCATAAAATTGCGGAGTAATCTAATCAGCTAATTGTAAGTTCACGGCTTTTGATGTGCTCTGTACCTGAAAGATTGAGATGACCTGAATGTCCTAACGGTAGCCAGTACTTTCTCATTTAATGCTCTTAATTTTGGTTAAGGCAAGAAAATCTAAGCCTTAATTTAATCTGGGTTAATTTCCTTCCCTATCATATTTAAAAAGTAACGAGAGAGCGAATAATTGACTAGAGAATTTTAAAAAAGTTTATGTAGGAGTACTAAGAGGTGGGTCAAACCTTACTTTTGAAACCGAAGGAACCCTTAATACTTTCAACATAATATACGTTGTATTCTTAATTCTAAGATGACGATTACGAAAGAAAGAGAGAGACAGAGAGTAGGCATATGCAAGATATTATGTTCCATGGAGTGGAGATCTTAGGCTGGGGTAAATAGTCAACTCAAGATCCATCTCGGTCTCAAGACACTCTTCAGGCTCTGTGATTGGTTGGCTGTCAAAATTTGGACCCATCACAGAGCCGAACCGCGTCTTGAGACCGGGTCGCATCTTAAGTACTGACTATATTTATACCGGCCTTAGACAGGTAACTCGTGGTCAACTATTCTATTCTACTTACGACATCTAAATTATATATAACACGCATGAATCATGCAGCTGCAGTGGGTACATTTTTGTTTTTGGGGAGTCCCCCTTGCAAACACGGGGAAAACCTAAAACGAAAACATTTTTTTTTAAAATGTGTCAGTCTGTTTTTTTTTTGTTAGTTGTCAGAAATTCACTCTTGCACTTGAAGTCATTTATCCCACCAAAGAACAGCCACCACCTGAGGAGTGAGGACCGTAAATTGTGAAATATTGTGTGAATTTTCTATTGTAATTAGTACATACGCTAATTATACTTTACTATTTGTTAAAGAACTTTATTTTATATAATTTGCTATGTAGATACTTTGAGTCCCAGGAAAGAACTAAGGATAGTTTTATCAAAAAATTCCCTACAGAATTTCTTCGCCAGCAAAGTAGCGGGCAATGTAACATTTCTACAAACGTAAACGTAGGCGGTGCACGAAACATTTACTTAATCACACAACATAAATTACAGAATCAATTTGTGAGTCAAATCCGTGTTAATATTTACACGCGAGATGGTTAATGATCGAAAAAACCGTTCCCAATTCCCGGTCATTCATCAAACGAACACGCCTATCGCTTAATATTAGTACAGCTTGAAAGTTTAAATGTTGTAAAGGTGGAGTGAAGCCAAACGAGCGTAATTTTGTGAGTCGCAGAATTTCTGCCGCGTAAATATCAGCTTTTCATACAGATCATGACTCACAAAATTACGGTCGTGTGAATCAAATAGTACTTTTGTATGAAACTGAATGCAGCAGAATTTCTGCCAGCCGAAATTCTGCGACTCACAAATTACGCCCGTTTGGCTTCAACGAACCCGCATTACTTTGCCGCTGTGGCAATGCTCGTAAAAAACTAATGGCTGCGAGATTGGTCTTACCAGATATTGTTTGAAAGAATATATAGCATTTACCTATATTATTTCTAGAAATAATAAAGTTAAATTCTCAATTCAAATTCAAATTCTTTCAAATTCTTTACTAAGCATACAATAATATACAATAGTATAAAAGCTAGGTAGCGTACATCACGTCGTCTAATCCCATGCTAAGTAAAAACTTGTGTTATGGCAATCAGACAACAGATGCACGCCGAACAATTTTATCCTAATATATATTATTTACACATTCACACACACACAATCACACTACACTTTATCACGTAAAGTCCCTTTCGGCGACGTGATGCGCGCTTCGTTCGGGAGCCTCCCCCGGAACCTCCGGTATATTTATAATATTTCATCATTGTTGTAATTCCCACAAAAACTACGTGAATTACTATTTTTTTTTTTATGATATAAGGGGGCAAACGAGCAAACGGGTCACCTGATGGAAAGCAACTTCCGTCGCCCATGGACACTCGCAGCATCAGAAGAGCTGCAGGTGCGTTGCCGGCCTTTTAAGAGGGAATAGGGTAATAGGGGAGGGTAGGGATGGGAAGGGAAGGGAATAGGGGAGAGTAGGGAAGGGAATAGGGTAGGGGATTGGGCCTCCGGTAAACTCACTCACTCGGCGAAAAACAGTGCAAGCGCTGTTTCACGCCGGTTTTCTGTGAGAACGTGGTATTTCTCCGGTCGAGCCGGCCCATTCGTGCTGAAGCATGGCTCTCCCACGTATAACATATATATACAAGATCTTGTATTTATTTCAAATGCAAATAAACAAACAATAAAATCTGTACTTTTTATGATATTAGATTTTCACGGCATATCATCTTGGCAAAATATTTTATTCTATACTAATATTATAAACGCCAAAGTGTGTATGTTTGTCTGTCAATTGCCTCTACGCCCAAACCGAACTGAACCGATTTTGCTAAAATTTTAAATGAAAGTACTTTGCGTCCCGGGGAAAGGAAATAGGATACTTTTTATCCCAGAAAAATGTATGGTTCCCGTGTGGTGGTCGTTTATCGTAAACGACTTTGGCGCAACGGAGTTGCGGGCGTACTGTAATTCTCCGCTTTAAAAGAGGTAAGTACTTTTGCTTCCATTTTAAGAGATAATATAGTCATACCTTTAACACGAGAACTAGGTCAGGAGTATGGGAAACAACGCCCTAAACGCATACAATCGCATCAAATGTACTTACTTGCGCCGCCTTATCTCTTGATCTGAAACAGAAAATGAAGAAATTACAATGGTTTATTGCTAAAGAAATTAGATTACAGTAGCTTATCGTACATGATCTACTTTTTTAATGACCATTAAAATTGACGGGCGTTTGATCACCACGTAATTAAAAATGAAACCTGCCTGCTTACAGCCAGTTAACATTGCAAAGGGGTAATGGAATGCATTTTAAAGAGCTATTTGAAATTGGAACATGCAGTACACACACAATGGTTAAAAATAATTTTTAACTAGTTTGAACAGAGTTTATTTATTAGACGAATCTAATAATCTTTGATTAAAGGACTCATCTATAATTTTACGATGATTAATTAGAATTACTAATGAGTAGACAAAGCCAACAATATCTCTTAACTTTTTTTATTTGGACGCTTGTATACACGAGCCACTACGAATCTAGAACTTGATAAATAAATTCATACTAATATTATAAATGCGAATTTTTATACCTCTTCACGGAGAGTGAGATATATTAACTTTATGATTTTAATTTACTCTAGAGTCTAGATTATTGCTCAGTGCTTACATTAGTTACAATAAATTGCTATTGCTGTACCCTACTCATCCAGTATTCATGTCAATCATTAGTGACAGGGATAAGCTGCTGATTGGAAGGGCGCCTGAGGTAGTCACTATTATAATATAGCTGATAATATGCGAATAACATGTAAACAATCAACATACTTTTTATAGACAAGCAACAAGTTCAAACAGAAATGAACTGCAACAAGATGCTATATTTTTAAAATATTACAAATTCAAATCACGTAAGAAGTATGATTATAATATTATTATTTACTAGCGACCCGCCCCGGTTTCTCATCGGGTATAAAATATACAGCCACTGAAAAAATGATTAAAATCGATTCAGCAGTTATGATTTGTATTCATTATTACTATCCGTGGCCCGCATTGGTCAGTACCGTTCGGTTCTTTAATAAATGGGCTATCTAACACTGAAAGAATCATCAAAATCCGTTGCGTAGTTTTAAAGATTAAAGGGAACAAAGGGACATGAGGGAAAAAAGCGACTTTGTTTTATAATAATATTATCTATACATATTATGTATAGATATAATATTTTATGGCATTTAAAACGATTTGTTTATAATAAAACCGCTAAAAAGAACGCTTTCAAAAAGCCTAAATAAATATAATAATTTAGATAAAAAAAAAATTAGATAAAAAAACGATAAATTTTAAATCATTGTAAATGTTTGTTTTGAATTCATTAGCTCATGTTATTAACACTACGAAATTAAATCGTTTGTTCTTGCATTTAAAAACTTAATTAATAAATTAATAGTATCATATTATTGAAACTTTATTTTAGAGATAATACTGTGCATATTTTAGACCTTTAAAGAGGTTTCTGTAATACCTAATATGAATTTCAATCGGTTTCATGAACTTGTTTTAGTAAGTTAAGTAGGTACAAATTATTGATCCTTATTTACAACCAAACAGAAAAAATACAAATTTCTGAACGACGTTTCCATAAGTCACTCCAATTAAATAAACAAATTGGCCATCAAATTGCACACCAAAGAAAAAATATAATAAAATAGATACGCCAAAAAACTCCAATGTGTGAACCAGAGCATTTCCTTAGAAAGCCACGAAAAAATGCTAAACATTATCAGGGTTGCCTCTTCTTGAGAATGCAAAATATTATATTATGTTTTCCATTTTATTTTATCTTACTATACGCACGAGCAAATACTAATTAAAAAAATAATTTTCATTAGTTAAAAACAAAATTAAATAACAGCATCAAATAGAAGATTTTTGACATCATATTTTCAAGCTTCAAATCTAATTTAATTAGTGTAACAGAAAGATTTCAAAATTTAAAAATCTCTAGAGATAAATTCGTGAAATTAATTGCCTTACTGCACAAATCATTTTTAACAATATTTTTTACTAAAACAAAAAAAGATAATATAGTCGGAAAGCCCATAGGCTTTTCAAATTCACCTTAATAAATCTCGAAGTTGGCAACCCTGAATATAAGCCCAACCGCAATTATTCGCAGTCCCCGATGCGTGTCCACAAACTTCTCATTACCTAGGAGTCTAATATTATTTGAGGTGGTCTGATTTTAACTACAAAGTTGTAAAATGTATCATTTAATTTAATTGTAGAAGTCAAAACAGTAGGTGGTATATTTCTTCATTAGAGAAAACATATATTGTTGCTCTGCATACAATTATTGTTAGTTTTTATCAAAACAAATCTTGAGGCGAAAACTCCGTTACAATTCGTAGTTATTATTTATATCAACGTGAGCAAAAAAATAATTCAACTAAATGAATGAGCGAATATAATATATATTTTTTAATATTATGTGTCATTTAGCGCCGCTTAAGAGGGGTAAGCACTAGCACGCATTTATTATTATTGTCTGTTTTGTTAGGACTCCCACAGTGGTTTATGTACTTAGGTATATTATAATTTATATTAAATTTGTAATGCAGTAAGTATACGCAAGTAAGACCAACATTAATTCATTTTATTTCAGTATGAATATTTTTATAACAAAACTAGCTGTCCCAGCAAACGTTTCTTTGCCATATAAAGTATTTCGCCCGTATTATTTTATTGAAGTGACGAAATAAGTATGTCACCATGGCAACGTCCATCGCTATTCCCGTCGCACAAACAATGGTCACCGTCAGTCTCGAGTTGTAATAATTTACTATTATTTATTCAACAAATGCACTGATCAATATAATAAGTACCCAGTAGCCGATTTTCAGAACCACTGAATAAGCATATAAAATTTGGTTAAAATCAGTAAAGCCGTTTCGGAGGAGTACGCAGCCTAACATTGTGACACGAGAATTTTATATATAAGATTAATATTCCTGTCACCACATTCATACAAATCATACACAACCTGAATAAATTTAAATCATAATCCGTGCGACTTAACACAAGTTAACGAGAAAAATTATAATATTAATTTCTAGTTAACTTTAAACCACATTTAAAAAGTCTTCTTACGTCAAGTGTCCGGTTGTCAAAACTTTATCTCATTAAACTTAGATGTAATTAAAAAGTCAAGAAATCTACTTAGTTGTAGATATTAAATTGATAGCTTAGGAAAATTCTAAAGTCAGATTATATATTGTAAGTCAGATTTAAGTACATATTAATCTATCTCATAATAATCTCTTTTGTTTTTTCTTAATTCTTATGTAAAGTTTATAGTTATGTGGTGTAAATTGTATAATATATTGTATAAATGTATCATTATTATTAGTATTATATATAACTTAAGCACAGTTTAAATGAAAAATTTTGGCCAATATAATTTAAGGAGCTTTTTAAAAATAATTTGTTAACTCTACAAACGCTTTGACTTTTTATATTTTGTTTCATCTGACAGCTGCACTTCAAGTATGTTTTGTTTATGGAGTGACTGATTGAAAAAAACTCTAATTTGATCGTGACTGTCTCTCAAATGAGAACTAATTTCGTATCTAATTATCTATAATATTTAATAACACAATATGAAAAATAGGTCTGTCAAAATTCTTATTTTGGCACCAAAACATCCTTGCAGGATTGTAACCAAAGACTTCAGAGTATTGAGATAAATTTAATTGACGTATAAAAATGGTATGCCTGTTAGGTGAAAGTAATGTTGATCCTAGACAGCCTTAGGCAAATCCTACCGCCTTATAATCATACTAGATTAGAGTTTGCCTAGGTTCTGGGTTTATGCCTAAGGAGCGAAGCCATGTAAACTGCATTGCGGTGCGGTGACACGCAGCAGCGGCGACGTTTGTACATGTTTTAAAATATCATGCATTTATCCCAAATTGGTGTGTTGCAAGTTGCGACTTGCGTCGCAATAATAGTGTGTTGTGTTTTGACTTGACAGAACAACGGGTAGGAGATGAAGTGGGAGAGGAAATTATGTACTGGATCATCAATTTTTATTGTGTAGTTGTAACTTGTAACGGCACTGCTTGAACTCTTAACCGCAATCATTAGAAATAACACAAAATCAAGTTTTAAGCTAAAAGTAGAAAAAATAGTAAACAACTTTACAAATTGTTTCACCCACGGAAACGGTCTAAATCCGAACAGCGTCTCACGTATTATAATATTTTATAGAATTTCACGTCATTGACGTGCTGCGTCTTGCACTAGGCGGCGGAGTTCCTCGTATTGTGATCACAGGTCACTGTAACTCAGCTAAGTTGTAATTGCGTTTATTAGTTCCGACGACGCAACGCGCCAGAATATTGTGGCCTCACAGCCCCTGACGTTGAGCAAGTCCTGGATAATAATGTTATCATACGCCTATTACACATTTTTATTAGACGTTTTTGAATTGAATATTATTATGGAAGTAGCGTTGCTAATGCATATTCTAAGTTGCAAGTTTGTATCCTCTGAGGCTCTATGGTGAATTGCTTGTTAGTTTTTTTTTAATATTATACCCGTCTATAGAGAAGCAAGGCATTAAGAAGGCGAGTAATCCAAAATTGACGATTTTATAAATCATTTTTATACTTGATAATAAGCCCCGAATTGTTTAATTTTCTAAACATAGATACTACATTATATTTCCAAGAATTCGATCTGAGCGAAAACACGATATCGTAAAATTTTCTCGATAGAAAAAATCACAAAAATGCATCTAACTTTGACGATTTTTTTCATATATTGCCAAAACCATGCATTAAACTGAGTTAATATTTTTACACATCTAATAAAAGTCTATCGCCGAGGGTTCGACCTAGCGGATTTTTAATATTCTTTATATTTTTAAAGATATTTAAGAAAAACCACATTGGAGCTTCACCGCTAAATTTGTCTCACCTCTCAGTCGCCAACAGTCGCGTTCGCGCGCTCCTGAGGAGAGGATGTACTTCTTTTTCCTTTACTTCGGATTAAGAAATATTTAATCGAAACCATGGGAAACAAACAAAAATGAAATAAACACACTAAAAGCAACCATTACAGGAGAAAATGGGAACCGATGAACAATTATTGTAGAAGGCTTTTTAATTTAATATAAAATATGTTTATTTGTTTACGAATATGATAATATTATCATGACAAATAATTTGTCAAACCCATATGTAGCGGCCGCGCATACGTGGTGCTTCGTGCTTGAGATGATACCATTGGACGATCTGCGTGTATCGTCCAATGGTATCGTCTCATAGCACGAAGCTTCGTGACGATAGACGAATATTGCAGACGAATATTGCAGCGGCCGCGGCAATGGAGATTGAAAAAATAAATCGGCTTTAAATCGATATTGTTTTGACAAAAACTAGTGTATGACAGCGATTTGAAAATCGATTTGGTTTCAATGAATTTCGTACTCGATACTATGGAAATATCGAATAAATTTCTTCGGAACAACGCTACGGTCTTGAAATGATAAGATTAAATTGTCAAACAGTGATAACATTATAATATTATATGCGAAATTCACTACTTCGACCATTCGCTTGATAATAAATAATAATAAGAGTATGAACAAAGTTGACGGTACATTTATGTAAGCATTTAAAAGAGTACATAATATACTTACTACATAATATATTATAAGGTCTTTCATACCTATGATATTGCCGTTTTGTTTGAAAAATGTTCTTTTGAGGGTTCCGTACCCAAAGGGTAAAAACGGGACCCTATTACTAAGACTACAATGTCTGTCTGTCCGTCTGTCTGTCTCCAGGCTGTATCTCAAGAACGGCTATAGCTAGACTTCTGAAATTTTCACAGAATGTATACATCTGTTGCCGCTATAACAAAAAATACTAAAAACAAAATAAAATAAATATTTAACGTACAACAAATCTGATTTTTTGCTTGATATCAATAATTGCTATAGCTATAGGCACTTGAAATTTGTACAAAATCTTTAATTTTATTTGTTTAATAATGGATAGTAAAATTAACATTTAGGGGGGCTCCTATTTAGGGGGGCTCCCATACAAAAATTAAAATTTTTGGGCTATTTTTAGCTCTATAACGGTACGGAACCCTTCGTACGCGAGTCTGACTTATACTTGGCTGATTATTTCAAACTTACTTATTTTTGTTATTCAAAGTAATCACTCGTGCAATCAAAAGCACCTTTGCCAACGCAGTGGCAGTGTATAGATGCCCTTCTTGAAAATATATTTGAATTGATATTTGACATTCCCGAACACGTGATTTTACTAGTATAGCGAGATGAAATTTGAGCTGGGTTTTTTATCAGCACCAGCATCAGAGACGATTTTAGTGATACCATGGCGGGTAACTCCGCCGTTAGTTGACGGATTTGCAAAATTCTTTTATTATTGTATAAGATGTAGTCCGAATTTCGTAACATGTTAACAAAAGTGGTGATCTGATGGTGCGATTCATGACAAATCGAGGGGAGCTAAAAGGAGGAAACTAGCTGACCCGGAAAACATTGTTTTGCCAATTATTATTTTTTATAGTATCAATATAAAAAGTAAATAAAAACCTATTGTCAGGCCTAACGAATGTACATAGCATTATAATCGGTTGAACCGTTTTGGATGAGTTCGCGCACAAACACTGTGACCCGAGAATTTTCTATACATATTTGACTAGATGATCCGGCAAACGTCAGTTTGCCACATAAATTATTTCTAATATTTCAAAAAAGCAGATAACAAATTATCCTCAAGCCTAACGAATGTATGTATGCAAAATTTCATTGAATCGTTTGAGCAGTTCGCTTACAAACATTGTGACAGAGAATTTTGTATATTTTAATCTGACAAATGTTAATATATTTTACGCAAATACACACAAAAACTAACCGAATTCGGACGTGGACGAAGACGTGGCTAGTAGATTATATTAAAGTTATAATATTTTTGTAACAACTACAGCAGAATCGATCTAGTAGTGTCAGAGCCTCTTCGATTTCGATAAATAAACATAATATCATAAAGTATTACTAATGTTTATGGCAAAAAGTATTAATTTGATTCTCAAAGTACAATTAATAGAAAATGTGACTCGAACTTCTCAAAATTTTATCTGATATATTTAGTTATACTACGTTCGTACAAAAAGTGATTACGAGAATAATTACACAAAATAGCCGCGGTGACATTTTGAATGCGTTGGGCGAGTGCGGGGGGTATGAAGTGCGCGGGTGAAAACCGATTTTTTTCTGTCATTGGTCGCCCCCTTAATGATTTTAGTAATTCATGTATGAACTTTTGTTTGCCGCAGTATCGGCATTTTCCGATTTTTAAATGATTGGGGTATTATGGTGTTCTTCTCGGTTCTTCTCGCCGGGTTAGTTTCCGAACCGGTGGTAGGCCTCATGTAGACGACGTTCTAAAAATGTTAACTTTGTTAACCTATATAGAAATAAAGATTTTCATTTCATTTCATTTCAAACTTATAAAGGAAATGGAAAAATTCTTCTTGAAATCTTGAATAAGTTCTGAAAGATTTTCTTGGAGAACCAAATTTAAGTGTTAAGCGGTGTCACACTATTTAACATAAATCTGGTACGTACAAATTTTCTTTTAGAAGAACTGCTTAATTTATGTAAAATCAACCTTCTTTTTCATAAACTTTTTCTACACTACATTTTAAATATTTAAATTTGAAATGTGGAATAAGTTGCACCACGCCTATACCGTGTTATTTTTATGTTTGAAAATGGGCTGTAATTGTAACAAGTAAACGCTTGCCCGCGGCGTTGCTTGAATGCAATCTACTTGATTCCAGTAACTAGAATATGAAGCTGGAACGTTATTGACTTTTTTCTTGTACGATGACGGCCAATTAGAGCTTAGAATGCAGATTAGCTTGTAAAATATATTGTAGAAGCAAAATTGTTGTGGAAGAGCGAACTAAAATATATAAATTACCTTGTAAAGTATTTGTTGTACAAGCAAAATGCTTGCGTAAAAGCGATCAGTGATCAGTCAATGTTAAAAAACTTGTCAAGGGACACCCAAATGGAACGAAGTTATTTCTTATTTTCAAAAAACCTGTATAATATATATTATACACTCAAAAACTAAATAAAAAAAACGCCATCTATCAACGCCCTCTGCCCCTACCATGCAGGTACTAATAAAAAGTGTCGTTACAACTTTTTCGGTCTAGCTCCCGCACGGCGCAACGCGCCTTAAGGAAATTATAATTTTCTATTGTTTCCCGCTACTTCGTATGCACAAAATAGAATCCTGCTGGATGTAGCACATAATATTTCCTCTATAGAAATAAGGACAATGTAGCTTTCCACGTGGCACAATATAAACATTATAATATTTGTGTATACTATACAGGGTGTAACAAAAATAAGTGATAATACTTTAGGGTACGTGTTCGTGTTCCTTGTAGAGAGTTCACTGTGAAAGTAGCAGCGCTGAAAGAGCGAAATTTTTTTTCATTTTTGTATGGGGAAACTCGTGACGCTCGGGCCCTTGCCCATACAAAAGTGAAAAAAAATCGTCGTTTAAGCGCTGCCACTTTCACAGTGAACTCTCTACAAGGAACACGTACACACCCTAAAGTATTATCACTTATTTTTTGTTACACACTGTATATAGCTGAGCATAGCTCAGTCGTTTCGTTGAAATCAAATTAGGGCAACATAGGACGCCCGTGCAAGTGAAGTTTTGGAGGTTATCTAAAATTATTCTTATGAGTGCGTTCGCCTGATTTGTTTAATTATGAAGATGGTTTACTGTATATTTTTATACTGTGTCCGTAGTCTATAAATGGTCTATTTAGCAATACGTGGGAGAGCCATGCTTCGGCACGAATGGGCCGGCTCGACCGGAGAAATACCACGTTCTCACAGAAAACCGGCGTGAAACAGCGCTTGCGCTGTGTTTCGCCGAGTGAGTGAGTTTACCGGAGGCCCAATTCCCTTCCCTATCCTCCCCTATTCCCTTCCCTTCCCATCCCTACCCTCCCCTATTACCCTATTCCCTCTTAAAAGGCCGGCAACGCACCTGCAGCTCTTCTGATGCTGCGAGTGTCCATGGGCGATGGAAGTTGCTTTCCATCAGGTGACCCGTTTGCTCGTTTGCCCCCTTATTTCATAAAAAGAAAAAAAAACATCTTATGCACAGTTGCGTATTGCTTATCAACACTATAATATTAATTCATATATTTTTTTATGATAAATTACCATTTGACGGCATAACTCACTTTCCACTAGGCGGCGTTAGCTCATTTGTTTTTGCTATGAGACGACCGATACATACTTAATGAATGTGTGTTAATCACGATATTGTTAGGAAGTGTTAGTATTTCCTACAACAATTCAGTTTATTTGAGCGGCTTATAGACCTACAAAGTTCTGTGTAATTGAATCAAATGGGCATATTTTCCGCCAATCACAGCTCGTTATTTAAGCTGCTCTAGAAGCCTTTTGTTTCTTCTCCACCAATCCGTTGAAATAATATAGGGTCCCTCCAAGCAACGTAACGTGGACATCAATCGATTAAAATAAGGATCCAGTGAAGAAAAGATAATATAAACGCGCGCGTGCTTGTGCTAGAGACGAAAAAACTACGTTTACATATTGTTATTTTTGCAAAAACAATCAATAAAATTTCAAAAGCGTAACAAAAATATAATACATTTTTAGAACAACTAAGCATAGATAATCAACGCTTTTGTAGAAGTTGGCTGTACAATGTTCGTTCGTGGTTACAAATATAGGCATAATTTATTTCCACGTATAATTATGGAAAAATTGTAATTTTTCTATGGTTGATGCGTGGTTAATGAAATAAAAAAAGATACGTCATTAGAATAACTTGCGGTTTTCTTTATGAATGCTTATGAGACATGACTTTAGTCTGTAATAAAGAAAAGTACCAATCTCGGACCGAAAAAAATAGAGTCGCATAAAAAAAAATTGTTTCATGCAAACGGTACTTACGCTACATCCTACTAATATTATAAAGGCGAAAGTTTGTTTGGATGTATGGATGTATGGATGTATGGATGTTTGTTACTCTTTCACGTAACTGAACGGATTTTAATGAAACTTTACAATAATATACGTCAGAATAACACATAGGCTACAATTTTAACCGACTTTCAAAATGGGGGAGGTGTTATGTTCGTTTTCTTATGTTCAACGATTACTCCGCCGTTTGTTAAACAATTTTCAAAATTTTTCTTTTGGTATGTAGGGTATCATCCCAATTTGGTATTATATTCACAAAAGTAGTGATCTGATGAAGGATCCATAAGTAATCGAGAGAACTCCTCAAAATTTATGGGCAAACATGTGGTGACTTCGGTTTCGTGAGAAGCCGAAGTATGCCGTGGTTCGGAAGGTGCTGAGAGAACTCCTGATTCTTTATAGATACAAGTTTGGGAGTTTCGGCGTTGTTTTAAGAAAGGAAAGCATATGCCACTATGCAAATTACATTCATCATCATCATCACCATCACTACCATATTATACCATGCATCGTCCCATGGTTATGACTTATGACCCTGTTATTGGTACTTTTCATAGTCTTTTATATCGAGACTCGAGTTTGTCAAGCGATAATTAAAAAAAAAAGTCTATACCTACCTAATATTATAAACTTGAAGAGTATGTTTGCTTAAACGCGTTAATCTTAGGAACTACAGGTCCGATTTAAAAACTTATTTCAGTGTTAGATAGCTCATTAATCGAGTAAGACTATAGGCTAAATATTATCACGCTAAGACTAATACGACCGAAGAAACTCAGGAAAATGTGGGAAAACGGAGGAAATATAAGAAATTACCAACTACTGGAGCAATTTTTATGGCAATATTAAGCACAGAGTAGACCAAGTGAAGGGAGTAGGGACATAAGCTATTTTTTATGGGAAAATGTACGGTTTCTGTAAAATTCCTAATTAACGCGGGCGAAGCCGCGCGGGACATCTAGTACTACATATTATATTAATAAATAATCAAAACCACACTACATCAGCTCGCCTCCTAAGGCGTAGTTTCGTTACATGTGTGTGCGATACACTGCGTAGTAATTGCGAGGCGTAGTTTTTCTCAGTTTGAGGTTCACCGAACACGAAAAAGAAAAGGGAACGCGGGTGCAGTAGAATTTAAACGAAGAAACTGTTGCCATCACGCTTTACCCTGCGCCGGCACGTGTATTGTGATAGAGACAGATACAGTAAATCAAGGTAACGTAGTCCTCTGATTCCTCCTTCAAAATAAAGCCTATCTAATTATGATTTTTTTAAATATCTTTAGGAAGAGTGAGTCTATGCCTCTACGTTTTTATTTTATCTTAAAGATCTTTCAAATTTGTTTTATGATCGGTGGATTGGCGGGGTACGGGGCAGTCTTTTTTTGCGATTTTTGAAGGGTCCTATTTTTTATTTATTAGTAAATTTAGAAAAAATCGAACATAAAGGCATAACTTTAACAGATCCCAATATTGTTTAAAAAATCATTAGCTTTGTCCACACTGTGCCTTTTTCTGTTCATCAATGGCATACGTTATATCGCAGTCAACAGCGAACGTGAGGCATGCCCGCCACGCATGCCCTCTGACCGTAATCCGTATCCAAAACTCCAAAAATGACAATATTGGCGTTGCGTTCCTTGACGCATTCAATTATTGAATGCGTCAATATGACAGTTGATGACGAAAATTGAAGATGAAAGTGCACAGTGTGGCCATAGCTATTTGCCTAAACGCATTGTACAGGGCGTAAATTGGGGAATACGTTTGTATGGAAAAACAGTGTTAACGTTCCCTCTTAAGGTATGATTTTGACCTAAGCATAGTACATGCCAAAATGTTAACTTATCATTAGTAATTCTTTAGGAAGATTTTTTTTAGGTGTAAAAAACTCAATTGACACTTAACTTTTTTATTGAAAAGTACAAAAGTCTCGAGTGTTTGGCAAACATTTAGTTGTTTGTACAAAACAAAATAAGTGCCTAATTGTTTAACTTGCTTTGTTACCGTTACAGTAGCAAAAACATAAGAGCTTATATGTTAGCTTAAAAATAATATTAAATTTTGTTAATAGATGCTTCAAGTATTCAAAAATCTTTTTACTTACATAAAAAATGTTAAACTACTTTGGAAAAAGTTTTTGAAAACTATTCCTGCAACTCTTTAACCGACTTGCGATTTTTTTTCGGTGGTAAGATTGCAAGAATACCATTCCATCAGATATGATTTTTACGTACTATGAATTTTCATTAAATTTTGAAGGATTCAGTTCTACAAAGTAACATTTTCTATACAGAATTTGTACTCATTATACATATAACTGCCTGTATAATTATAATGACAAATGGTACAACATGTAATGACAGACATGCTATATCAATTAAACAAGTAAGTAATAAAGCTATTAAATACCTAATTCTATTAGTCACGAAAACAGTAGTAAAATAAAATAAATAATTACTTCCGACTTAAACCAAACAGCGTTTAAAGTAAGGCAGGCTTATACTTTGATAATACCTATTAATATTATCTATAGCAGGGTTTCTCTAACTTTTGGCTCCACGAACCCCTGTCAATTTCGAGGTGACAGCGAACCTCTTATTAACAAATGAAATTAAAGAAAATAATAAAATTGACTGTTGAAGAAAACAAGATTTTTATTTGAATAAAAGGTACCTAACACATAAAGTGCCAAAATAAAATCTTTCTTAAATTAATGTGATGGGTGTGTTTGTCTCTTGTTGTGAATGGATTCAATGTTAGAAGTAATTTTGGACAATTTTAACCTTAATTCTGACCCGATATCAAACCATGTATTGTGTCTTGTTGAACCGAATAACTGTTTTTGCTGTCTCTACGCACATGCAATTTTCGGGCACGAGTTCCTGTTAGTATAAATAATTTACGTGGCACAAAATGCAAAACAAAGTAAAACTCGAAATGAAGTAAGTAAGAAAAAGTTTATTAATAAAAAAATTAGTTTACTGTTTCAGGTAAACGTAATAAAAGTACAATAATTTTTGTTACTATCCAAAATCCAGATCATTTTTTATTTTTTAAGTCATAAGTAATTAATATTTTTATTTTTACTAAAACATTAAATATTTTCCTTTTTGCATCAATTATTATGCTAAGAGTCATTATTAACTTTAAAACGTACCCATGTAGAAAAGATCGCTCGGAAATGTATTCCATTTTGCTGCACTGTATTTTTATCATTTCTTTTACATTTCCTTAAGAGGATACACCAGGGGCTAGAGAAATGAAAAAAAGTACGTGTAATATCTATAGCTGTCTCCCTTACCTCAAGCCTATACCGCAGAACGCGATAGAGACATCTGCAGAAAATCAACAATTTGTTGTCCCCTAATTTCTTCTCCAAAACTTAACCGATTTAAGTACTTTTTTCATTAAAGAAAGGCTTGAGCTGTATTTCTATGTTTTTTTTTTGTATAATCTAGCCAAATCTGTTTTCTGGATGTTTAAATACAGCGGAAAATCTGGCAATTTTTTTGGGATTTTGAACGTTCATTTCTCATTTAATAATTAAATTATGAAAAAAAAGAAAACATAGGGACATTATATTAGTGGCCGTAGATATTCAGAAAAAAAATTATAACTCTACTAGCATTATCCAGGGAGGAAGCAGGGGACAACGTTTGTATGGAAAAAAGGGCGGTGTGGACTCCTCTTAAGGTCTCCACCATCTTATATTCTAAGAGTGTAAGCTACTGAATCGTATGTTGACTTCTCCATGAAGACATAAAAATGAATTACAATATTATGCTTCCACGCATTCTTGAGTAAGTGTGAAATATAATATGTGAGAACTGGGACTGTAAATATTATATTATTTGCATGGTGGATGACGGATGAAGTCATTATACTTGTGGATGACGGATGAAATTATTACACTTGCTTAAGAGGGCGACTAACCCCAAAAATCAAACATCGTCCTTCTCTCTTCACACTCACGCCCGTCTTTCATATGCCAGGTGAAAAAGAACGACGCGAATTCATCGCCAAATTAGTTTTTTCTCAATAACTCGATAAATATACAAGATTTTAAAAATCCGCTAGGTCAATTTCTCAATCATAGAATTTTATACAATGTCTAAAAATATTAACTTAGTTCAATGCATGGTTATGGCAATAAATGAAAAATTCGTGAAAATTAGATGCATCTTTGTGATTTTTTTCTATCGAGAAAATTTTAAGATATCGTGTTTTTGCTCAGATCGAATTCTCGGAAATATAATGTAGTATCTAATTTTAGAAAATGAAACAATTCGAACCTTATTTTAAAGTATAAAAATGAATTATAAAATCGACACTTTAGGGTTAGTCGCCCCCTTAAGTACGTGTCTTTTATGATGATGTTTATTATGTTAGCTTGAGTTTTTTTAAGTCTATTTGTTTCAGGCAAACGTTTTCTTTGCCTATAACATATTATCTGCAGTAATATAATTTTGCAAAATAAGTCAATCGTGTGATATTTACTCAACTCTTCTTTTCCTTTAATTAAGTAAAAATATATATTTAGCAAGCATCATTAATAGTTATTTGAAAAATATGTCTAATAGTTAACTTAAATATTTAATAATAATGTTTTTTTTTCAAAGCAAGTCACCTAACACATTAAATGTTCATATAAAAGACTTCAACGACATACATAATATAATATTTTTAAATTCAAGAGGCGAGTAACACTATAATAATATCGTACAGCATGATTTTATATTTTACTGTTTTAACATTACCGAAAAAAACTTAAACATTAAAAAACCAGTGGTACTTTTATCTCTATCTTCAGTTACAACGGACCAATTTTGAACAATTCTTTACTAAAGATTATACTGCCGAGCTGACGATGATGAATGCCTAGATTAAGATCAAATCCAATTAGCTGCAAATTGCAATATTACGCGTGTAATAAATACAAGAATTTTCAGTGTAACTTTTACGGTGCTGTATAGTTTTATATCTGCTTGGGTTAACTAGATTGGGTTTGACTTCTGTGCCTATTCGCAACTAATTTGCCCTGACTTTCTGGAATAATGATCCTTTTGTCGATATAAATAACCAGTGGGAACTATTAAAATATGTTGGTCTAAACCCCCAAGGAGGTAACAGGTTATTTAATACTAAGTATTTTATGCGAGCAAAGGCCCACAGTGTTTATCTACTCGTATTCAAAAGTCCACACTAATATTATACATGCGAAATAATTAATGTCTTTTGTATGGGAGATCTTAAATATTGTAATACATACTAATATTATTTAAAAGCGAAAGTGTGTCTGTCTGTCTGTTATATCTTCTCGCCCAAACCACTGAACCGATTTAGCTGAAAGGCATGGGATACTTTGAGTCCCGGACAGTGACGGATTAAGACTACTTCATGCCCTAAGCAATCCATGCCTGTGGGCCTCCCTATCTGTACGTCAACTAGAATCGGTCTTTAACCTTTACCGCTCAAAAACATTTGTCATTTTCCTAGAAACTTTTTTTGGTGTGGTTTTTGGTGACGTGAGAGTGAGATGTGAACGCGCCCTAAGGGCGGTTTTTTTGTGCTTCTTCTGGTGCCGCCTTAGACGTGATGCCCTAGGCAATTGCTTAATTTGATTAAGGGTTAATCCGCCACTGGTCCCGGAAAGGACATAGGATACTTTGCATCCCAGTTATACGTGGGAGAGCCATGCTTCGGCACGAATGGGCCGGCTCGACCGGATAAATACCACGTTCTCACAGAAAACCGGCGTGAAACAGCGCTTGCGCTGTGTTTCGCCGAGTGAGTGAGTTCACCGGAGGCCCAATCCCCTACCCTATTCCCTTTCCTACCCTCCCCTATTCCCTTCCCTTCCCTACCCTCCCCTATTACCCTATTCCCTCTTAAAAGGCTGGCAACGCACATGCAGCTCTTCTGATGCTGCGAGTGTCCATGGGCGACGGAAGTTGCTTTGTGTGTGTGTGATCCGTTTGCTCGTTTGCCCCCTTATTTCATAAAAAAAAAACATTCGGTTCTGGTGCGATAAACGAATCTTAGCGCAACACGCAACTGCTTGCGACATCATTTATTAAATATATTATGTTAAATATATTGTGTTTTTTTGCGTTATTAATAAGCAATTATTCACTGCAGAACTTTGTAAGTATGAATATAATTTCCTTATAATTATTTTTACTTTAACAACATTCTCCTTCCCGTCGTTAAAGTCTTTGGATATAACTATTTTACGACCTAAACTCAGTTTTACATTGAATAGATTAGTCTATAACGAGGCCTAAACGGAAATTGTAGAATGTTCCTTGATAAAAAGTAGCGCAAAACCTAGGCAAATACAGTTCTTTCATTTTTGCAGAAGCTACCAACCACTTCGTATAAAAACAGTAATTTCAAAACCCTCGCCTTAGATACCGCTATTCAACGAAAGTGACCGCAACGTCTGCAGACGTTGTTGAACAGATTTACATGGATGTATGCGAAAGCACTGTGTAATGTAATAGTTATTAAATAGATGACACCCGCAACTCCGCTGTGCCAAAATTTACATAGGAACCGTACATTTTTTCATAATAAAAGTATTCTATGTCCTTTTCAGGGACTCAAAGTATCTCCATACCAAATTTCAGCAAAATAGGTTCAGCGGTTTGGGCAAGAAGAGGTAATAGACAGACATACACACTTTCGCATCTATACTCTATACTAATATAATAAAGCGGAAGAGTCTGTTTGTTTGTTTGTTTGAACGCGCTAATCTCAGGAAGTACTGGTCTGATTTGAAAAATTCGTTCAGTGTCAGATAGCCTATTAATCGAGGAAGGCTATATTTTATTACGCTAAGGCTAATAGGAGCAAAGAAAATGATATTTAATTTGAAATTGCTTATTATCTTAAAAACTACTGGAGCAATTATTATGTTATTTGACACACATCTTGAATAGAGCACGTGAAGGGACATAGGCTATTTTTTTGCGGGAAAATGTACGGTTTCCGTAAATTTCCTAATTTATTCGGGCGAAGCCGCGCGTAACGTCTAGTTTATAATATCAGTATGGATTACAATATTTAAGATCTCCCATACAAAAGGCGTGTTTTAAATTTTTACTCGTGTACAGAATTCCGTCTCGCGCTTCACTCCGCATTAACTTGTTAATGCCGTGATCGGTTGATCAAACGCGTCGTAAATTTATACACGCCGAATACGGCAAAACCGCAAGTATAAGTCAAATGGTTCCGGACGAACCAAGTTCGGTGAGGAAAGTAGGAATGTTGATGGCAAACATAATGAAGAATGTTGGAGAAAAAATACGATGTAAAAGTAAAGTCTTAGTAAAAAGTATGAGACGTCAAGCTTATTAGTTGGTGATATTTATGTATATATAAGGCCGGCAACGCACCTGCAGCTCTTCTGATGCTGCGAGTGTCCATGGGCGACGGAAGTTGCTTTCCATCAGATGACCCGTTTGCTCGTTTGCCCCCTTATTTCATAAAAAAAAATGTAACCGTACAATTTGCTGTTACAACTATAGACAGCAGACAGGCCAAAATTCATTATCGTGCAGAAACCGTAAATATGGATAGAATAATGATTATTAATTACCAACGCCTCCGTCTTCTAGTGGTTAAGAGCGTGGCTCTCGACTCGGAGGTCGTGGGTTCGATTCCCGCGTTGGAAACATGTTATTTCCAAGTTTGGTTAGGATATTGTAGGCTGATCACCTGATTGTCAGACAAGTAAGATGATCCATGCGTCGGATGGGCATGTAAAAAGTCGTTACTGCGCCTGATCTCTCGCCTGCCGTGTCGGTCTTCCGTCCCACTGGGTTATGAGAGTGAAGGACTAGAGAGTGCTTTTGTGTACTGCGCGCACACTTGAGCACTATACAATTACTCCTGCGTAGCTGGCCTGGTTTCAATGAAACTGGCCACCGTCACCGAAACTGGTGTGGGGAGTATTATTAATTACCATTTGTCATTTACCAGGATGCAAAGTATCTCTATGCCATTCATTTTTAAATTAAAATCGGTCTGACCCATTTAGCGAAAAAGGATTATGAAGTAAACGGCCCAAATGTCGCAATATCAAATTTAGATTTTTATTTGCAAATTATCACCATAATCCTATAAAAGTTTAAAAAAAACTTAGGACTTAAATAAGATTGACAGACTGGCTAACTAGTTTTATTATTTTAAAAAAAGCTGATTTAAATTTAATTCACTTTTATTAACATAATAAAGCTTAAAGCACAGCACGTGCCACAATTTTCAAAATCTTATATTATTAAAGATTCTTGCTCCAGTATCGAACTTTCGTAAGTGAAAGGTCTATATTTACTTAAACCTCACAATCCCTTGGACAATTTCACTTTTAATATACATTTTATGTAATGTATTATGTAATTAATGATCCTGATATACCGGTTACAAGGTCAGGTATTGAATTAATATATTGGTTATGCGGTAAACTTATAAACATGAAAACTCCAAATATAACTACTTTTGTGACTATTGAGAGTTTATGGTGATATAAAATACATTTTATTCTCCAATTCATAATGTATTAAAATGTTTTATCTAAGATAGAAACCTAAGTGTTTCGGTTACAGTTAAGTTTATGCAGAAATTTATATTAGTGTTAAAACTTATTAGCTAGTTAGTTAGTATTTCGCAACATCCCTGGTTAGTAGTCTGAGAGTTAAAATAAGCTTGCTTCTTAACTCTTAATCAGGCTCAACCGGAGAAATACTACGTTCTCACAGAAAACCGGCGTGAAACAGCGCTTGCGCTGTGTTTCGCCGAGTGAGTGAGTTTACCGGAGGCTCAATCCCCTACCCTATTCCCTTCCCTACCCTCCTCTATTCCCTTCCCTTCCCTTCCCTACCCTCCCCTATTACCCTATTCCCTCTTAAAAGGCCGGCGACGCACTTGCAGCTCTTCTGATGCTGCAAGTGTCCGTTGGCGACGGAAGTTGCTTTCCATCAGGTGACCCGTTTGCTCGTTTGCCCCCTTATGACATTAAAAAAACCGTGCATTTTTTCTTAAATTTTTTACGGTAATTTTAATAAATTATATAATTTTGCATTATTTATAATGTAAATCAAGCAAAAAGTCAGGAAGCAACAGAGCGTATTTTAGTTGAAAATGTAGAAAAATATTTTCTGTTTATTTTATATTAATTCTTCTATATTTTACTCGGTTGGCTTCTTAATTATTATGACTAAAATAAGTTTTTAAATGCATTATTTATAATAAAAAAAACTTAACATGTTACCCGAGTGATTATTTCAAATCTATGATCATCTGATATGGTGATCATAGATTTAATAAAATAAATGGTGATCAAAATCGGATACAGGCTTCGGTTTTATTGTAGTCTAGCTCTGTTGGTTTTGATTACTTCATTTGACTACTATTTAAAGCCCGTCACAGACTTAACTTTAATATATTTTAATATTTTTATAGCTAGGCATATTACTATGTATTTTCTATACTAATTTTCACGTGACCGCACACTCAGCTATAATATATATTTCTGGTAGCTACTATAATATATATTTAGCCTGTCACAGATTTAGCTATAATATATATTAATATTTTTATATCTAGGCATATTACTATATATTTTCTATACTTACTTACTAATTTTGGCGTGACCGCACACTCAGCTATAATATATATTTCTGGTAGCTCCTATAATATATATTATAGTACGGTATGTTAATATATACTATAGCTAAGTCTGTGACGGGCTTTACACTTAAGTTAATTACAAGGAGCGCAGCGTCGCAGAAAGTGAATACGTATCACTTCCTAGTTACACGACGTTTACACATTGTAACGTAACAACTAACAATGTTTAATTCCACAATTATCCACGGAGAAAGCAGCCCATTGTAGCATGCTAAACTGTGGAAAAGCGTCAAGCTAAAACGTAAAATTTCCGAAAATTGGATTCCTTTTCGTGTAGTAATTATAGTTCTAAAACTATGCCGACCGTAGTAGTAGCAAAAAAGCGTGGTAGCAACTTATCATCATTCTAATATCATGAGAAGTTGCTACCACAATCAGTAAATCGACGGGTGCAAAGTAAAAAAAGTCATCTGCAATTTTGAGTTTTTTGTTTTTTTGTAGAAACTAGCTTAAAATATCATGTTCTACAACATAGCAAAAACAAAAATTCAAATATCACCTTATTTTTGGTACTTTTGTAACGTAAAAGAAGACATCTACTCCTGTTTTGTGAAATTGCACGATGTAGATGCGGATAACTACCGCTGGTCGTCTATACGCGGGACGCGCGGGGGTCATGTTATATGGCATAAGCGGCTATCTGCCATATAGCTTTTTCTACGTTGCCATTGTGATTTAGATGTCTCAATTTACTTTTGTAAATTAGTATTGTTTGTGATGTTTATGAGTACCTATCTATGTTAATTCTTATTGTTAGCTATATTAATTGACTTCTAATTTCCTACTGTTATTTTTTACTGTTGTTTAATGTTTAGAAAGTCCAAAACGACTTTTTAAAGAAGTTAAAAGTTTCCAGAACATAAGCGATAGATTTATCGAGCAAAATACTGTGTTGTCCCGATGAAGTTATTGAACATCTTACAGAAGACCTTGATGTGTCAGCGCTGAAGATAAAATGAGTATACTTAAGTTAACTTCGTAAGATAAATCCCCATGATCTGAATACTCTAAGTCAGTCACACAAGTTCACTCTCAGTCTGAAATAAAACAATATTCTGAGGATGTCAATAATAGAGATTCTCAGCAAATTAACGAATACGCGAACACCCTCAGAATACAATTCATCACTTCATCCATCCATGACCTGCTTCTGTTTAATAACTCATACATGCAATCGAGTTTATTGTCCTTTTCAAACTGTATATCTTCTAAGACAACACCATTGATATTTCTTCGGCAGTGGAGGCATCAAGTGAATGTTCTACGCCTTCCTCGTTAAACACTATAAAAAGCCGTCAGTTCAGTATTGATCTAAAGAAAAGGCAATTGAGAAATAAAGACACGAGACGTAAATTACGACAAAATTTAGGCAAACAATTACATCAGTCCAGAAATGGGAAATTGCAACCTGCAAAACATCATATTCCAGCATTTGCAAGTTTAACTGTAGTTTGAGTTTTCCTATTAACTTATCTTTGACCGGTTTTAGGATCTCTGTGATCGTGAAAAGCAATTGAGAAATCGTTGAAGTAAAAACTCATTTTTTGTTCTGAAGAATCGTACATACACTCCTCCGATGGTGTAAAACGTCCGGCGATGCTTATGATGTTATAATAAGCCCATCATGATTACAAGTGCCAAGTACAAAGACTAAATAAGCCTCTGCCTAAATTATAATAATTAACAACATAGTTCCTTTACTGATAATGATACTGAATACTTTTAAAATTAGTTTTAAAGTAATTAAAGTATTTTTGAAATTAAAGTATTGACACAAAATTTCATTTTTCTTGTGAGAAATTACGATTATTTTTAAATGGGAAAGTGTGTTTGTTTATTTATTTGTTTGTTTGTCCTACCTTCACGCTGTAACAAAAAAACTAATCGTATTGTTTTTTGGCAGACTTATTTGAAAGGATGAAGAGTAACATAGGCTACTTTTGGTCTTGGAAAAACATCATGTTTCTAAAGGAGCTTACAGAAATATTTGCATTTAACGCGATTTTCAAACTCCACGCGAGCGAAGCTAGTATTTCATATTTTAACTTTCTTCTAAATCGTGCACCTTGCACCAAATCGACAACGTAGAAAAAGATAACTACGCAAACATGTTCTGAATTTGGTGTGTCTATGATGTAAAACGGTCTTTAAATGCGTATTTTAATAATATAAAGTTTTACACTTTACGTATTTACTGATAATCGTAATCGTAATCGGTTAAAATACTTTAATTAATCTAATTTTTAATCCCCACGTAGAAACGACCAAGTGGTAGATAACTCAGTTGTCATATTTTTAAGCGCAATGTAGATGAAGTCAACTAAAATATCTCGTAAATTAAACATTATTAGAAGAAATTAAATATACATGTGGATTCATTAATAAATAATGAAGCAATGATAGAAATTTCAATTAATTTGATTGGAAATTGACAAAATGGGAGCATTTTTTCCTATTATGCGCTCTCCTGAAAAGTAGCTGTTTTGTAGATGACTCTTTTTACTTTGCACCCGTCGAAATAATAATTATACCAATAATAATTATAATACCCCCCACACCGGCTTCGGTGACGGTGGCTGGTTTCATTGAAACCAGGCCAGGTACGCAGGAGTAATTTTTTTGTGGCCAAGTGTGTGCGCAGTACACAGGAGCACTCTCTATTCCTTTATACTCTCATAACCCAGTGGGACGGAAGACCGACACGACTGGCGAGAGATCAGGCGCAGGACCGACTTTTTACATGCCCATCCGACGCATGGATCATCTTACTTGTCAGACAATCAGGTGATCAGCCGGCATTGTCCTAACCAAACTTGGAAATAACATGTTTCCAACGCGGGAATCGAACCCACGATCTCGGAGTCAAGAGTCACGCTCTTAACCACTGAACCACGGAGGCGTTAATTATACCAATAACACCTACATTTTTTTGGAAAAAATATTTTTCGCTTTTTGCAAAAAAGTGGCTCTGTGCCAGTTTCTTATGCCGGTTTTTCTCGCCGGGTTAGTTCCCGAACAACACGTACACTTTTTTAAACTTATTGCGTCAATTTTATAACCTGGAGAAATTTAGTATCTTTTTGGTCCAAGTTTATTAAGAATAATAGGATTTTGTTGCGAAAAAAATTAATGGTTTCTGCATGATAAAAAAAATGCTGCGCAGACAAAATATTTCAAATCACAAAATAAATGTTCAAATAGGTAATTAAGGTAAACTATGACAATATCAACCATTATTTCATTAACAATTTCACGCTTGTTTTTTGTGATTCAAAAACAAAGAACCTGTGTAAACGATTAATTATGTAAAGTTTTTGTTGTAATTACACGGTTCTGTATAGTAATTACACATTAAGTACTAGATAATTGAATAAATTCCGCAACTTATACAAATATTCGTATTTATCGTAGCCACTAGCAGCTGTTTTTTTTTTTCTTGATATAAAAAATTAAGTACTATAATTATTTTCCGGGTACATTTCGTACGTAAAGTACTTCCATAACATATTCCATTAAAAGCGAAACAAAGTGGTGACAGATCGACATACAGACAGACATGCACAGTGCTCACTATCACCTTTTTTTAATTTAGCACTTTAAAAAAAATTGTAAAATTATGTTATCATCCGAAACGAAAAAAACCGGCCAAGTGCGTGTCGGGCCACGCGCAATATAGGGTTCCGTAGGACCGCTAGTTTTTGATAATTTTTGTATGGTCAATAAATGTACGTTTATAACGTGTTTTACAAGTTACTAACAACATCATCTCAGTTACGTTCAAAGGAATTTGAACGAAAAGTTCCTTTAACTTCGCCGAATATATTTTTTTAGTTGATCGACTATAACTCAAAAACTTATGAAGTCTTCTTAGCCGTGATAGTTTTGCTTTTAAATTCAGCATATTTAGACTCTAACGATTTTTTCGACTTTATAACTTAATATTCTACAAATCGAAAAATGATCTATGAATACTCATAAAATTTTTAAAAAACCTATCTAACGACACCCCACACGATGGGGCGGACGCGAAAATAAAAATTCATCCCCGCTTGATGTGTAGGGAAAGTACCATAAAAACTATTATTTTTTTTTCAGATTTCATGTACCATTTTGTCGGCATCATTAATATGTGCATTTATACCAAATGACAGCTTTGTAGGTCCTATAGTATCTGAGAAAAGCGGATAGACAGACAGACGGACGGACAGACAGACCGAAACTATAAGGGTTGTTGACTACGGAACCCTAAAAAAGTATTCAAACTCTTTAATCGCAAAAGTGCAAAAGTTAAAGAGGTATAAGTTACTGCGTCTCGAAGAAGCAAATTATTAATTATTTATGTATAAAATGCTACTATGTTAATAATTAATTAAAGATTAAGAAGCTACGGAACCCCGCGGTGTAACAACGCGACTACAACTCGGTTGCAAAAAGTCAAGCATTATAAACACTTAATTTTTTTCAAGATGGCCACTTTATAAGCGACTTGAAAAGTCAAGTGCAGACGTTAAACTATAATTAGCGGGCCGGTTTATGTATTTACTAGCTGTTGCCCGCGACTTCGTCCGCGTGGACTTCAGTTTATAGCGCGCGGTGTCAATAAAATTGGTGTCAAAAGCTTTTTAAAACCCTGGTACCCCTTCAATCAAAATACCCAAAACAGCCGTGTAGTGTGCACATAATATGATTTTTTTTTAATTAAACTTTTTTATACCTTTTAAAGCTTATTTAGCTTTACACAACTTAGCTGCTTAATGCATTACACAACTTTAGCTTTGCCCAATAGCCAATACCCATAGGCCATTAAACTATTTAGGGCGGATTCGACCAAACTGGAGTAAAATTTTACTCGAGTATAACTGTCTCCTAATCTAAGAGTAAGCTGGTTTTGCGTTTTTCCAACTTCTAATCCAAGAATGAGGTAACGGGAGTAAATAATTAAACGGGCTATTTTGGTGGAATAAATATTAAACTGAGAATAGTTGCTGAGAACTGAGAATAACAGGGTTCACCTGTCACGGTCGGTGTCATTGTGAACTATAATTGACATTTTATTTCATACTCTTTGAGTAACTTGGTAAAATGCAAACGATTATACCCTAGAGTAAATTAAAGGAGTAAAATCATTCTCATGATAGTTATACTCGTGTAACTTCAAGTTTGGTCGAATCGGGCCTTAGTATTTATTATTGGTAGACAGATGTTTCTGATTTCTATGTTAACAAACAAACAACTCTTTGGTACGTGAGTTATTTAATAACATGTATAACAATCGAAAGAATCGAGAATAGTTACTCAACATGGTACCACCTCTTATAGGAATACATATGAGCAAGCGATAGCGCGATCTAGGCGACTCTTGGCGCCATCTATTCCAGTTTTTGGAACTAACTTAATTTGAACAAATTTACGCATAAACACCCCCCCTTACAACCCCATTTTCCAGTAAGAAGTAGCCTATGTCCTTTCTCAGGCTTTAGACTATCTGTGTACAACATTTCATTACAATCGGTTCAGTAGTTTTGGTGCTGTTGTTTTTGAATTTGATATCTAATCTAAGTTGGTAGGTGAGTTCTTAGTTAATGACGTGTAAAACAATCGAAAGAATCGAAAAGCCTAGTTTGACATGGTACCACCTCTCATAGAAATACGCATGAGCAAGCAATAGCGCGATCTAGGGGACTCTTGGTGCCATCTATTTTAAGTTTTTGGAACTAACTTAATTTGACCAAATTTACGCATTTTCACCCCCTTACAACCCCCTTTTCCAGTTAAAAGTAGCCTATGTCCTTTCTCAGGCTTTAGACTATCTGTGTACAACATTTCATTACAATCGGTTCAGTAGTTTTGGCGTGAAAGCGAGACAGACAGACAGACAGACAGACAGAGATACTTTCGCATTTATAATATTAGTGTAGATAATATTCTAACGTATTAAAAACTATAAACAAAAACATACTAACTAATAAGTATGATTAGTTCTATGTGACAATAAAGTAAAAAATAAAACGCCATCTGTTGAATCGTATTAGAACTAAAATGTTCGTATTAGAAATTGCATCGATATATTTCTGGATTTTTTATAATATTATACATAAAATATGTTTAAGATTTTTGAAATTTTATTTTAATACACATCCAAGACCCAGGAACATTGAAAACTTTTTGTTCCGCCTGCGGGACTCGAACCCAGGACCCCGGGATGAGCGCTATTCATTTTCATCGATATTTTCATGGAAATAAGATATTTTCCCACATCAAAATGTAGCCTATGTCCTTTCTCAGACTCTAGAATAACTGTGTACAAAATTTCATTGCAATCGGTTCAGTAGTTTTGGCGTGAAAGCAAGACAGACAGACAGACAGACAGAGATACTTTCGCATTTATAATATTATATATGGATATATGGATAGTATTGATTAGAAATGCAGTAGGAGTTCTATAAGATAAGATAGATTGATTATTATTATACCAAGTGATTAAATTATTAAACATAATATTCTAACGTATTAAAAACTATAAACAAAAACATACTAACTAATAAGTATGATTAGTTCTATGTTATAATAAAGTAAAAAATAAAGCGCCATCTGTTGAATCGTATTAGAACTAAAATGTTCGTATTAGAAATTGCATCGATATATTTCTGGATTTTTTATAATATTATACATAAAATATGTTTAAGATTTTTTAAATTTTATTTTAATACACATCTAAGACCCAGGAAAATTGAAAACTTTTTGTTCCGCCTGCGGGACTCGAACCCAGGACCCCCGGGATGAGCGCTGGCCACGCGCAATGTGAATTCATTTTCATCGATATTTTCATGGAAATAAGATATTTTCCCACATCAAAATGTAGCCTATGTCCTTTCTCAGACTCTAGAATAACTGTGTACAAAATTTCATTGCAATCGGTTCAGTAGTTTTGGCGTGAAAGCAAGACAGACAGACAGACAGACAGACAGACAGACAGACAGACAGAGATACTTTCGCATTTATAATATTAGTATGGATATAGGTACGGTTGAGAGCTTTAGTGATTTAGCAGTTTTAGCTCTTATTGCTTTATAAATAAGGTCGGTTTATGGAACGTTGGAGTTGGCATTGACTGTACACAGGGTAAACACCCTGCTATTGGATCCCGGGTTAACTGGGCCAATTAATATTGGATGTACGTCATCGACAATAGACATACAGACAAACATAATATTATCAATGTGACAGTGCATCAGTATGTGAGATTCCTACGCTTGAAACGCTGCAACAATTTATATTATCATCAAATCAAAATCAATCAAATCAAGTCATTTAATTCGGGCATCGAGGCCCATATAATAAATACCTTAGATCTAACATTTTTTTTTTTCAATGAAATTAGGGGGCAAACGAGCAAACGGGTCACCTGATGGAAAGCAACTTCCGTCGCCCATGGACACTCGCAGCATCAGAAAAGCTGCAAGTGCGTTGCCGGCCTTTTAAGGGGGAATAGGGTACTAGGGGAGGGTAGGGAAGGGAAGGGAATAGTTGAGGGTAGGGAATGGAATAGGGTAGGGGTTAGGGGATTGGGCCTCCGGTAAACTCACTCACTCGGCGAAACACAGCGCAAGCGCTGTTTCACGCCGGTTTGCTGTGAGAACGTGGTATTTATCCGGTCGAGCCGGCCCATTCGTGCCGAAGCATGGCTCTCCCACGTATAACATACATATATCTTATCTTCTTATATATAAAAATGGATTTTCAAATGTGTTAGTCGCGCTAAAACTCGAAAACGGCTGACGGATTGGGCTGATTTTAGTCTTAAAATATTCGTAGAAGTCCAGGAAAGGTTTTAAAGTGACACGAAGTTCACCGGGACAGCTACTCAATTATATAATAAATACCTTAAACTAACATACATATTTTATATATATTCTTAAAAACTAACCCTCTTATTAATAAACCTTGTATAAGCTTTGAATAGTTATATAGTGTTTTGTTCCTGTCACACAAGTGAAATTTTTAATTGGATTGAAGAAGACAAAACACTGTATAACTATTCAAAGCTTATAGGGCGTTTATTAATAAGAGGGTAACACTGTCACGTTTTGCCGGCGACGTGATTCGCTTCGTTCCGGAGTCTCCCCCGGAACCTCCGATAGACCACATCAGTCGGCCAGAATTCCTCCGCTTCAAAGGTCGATAGAAGATGCGTCGGTACTCTCACCACAAAGGAACTGAAGTTGACCTTGTGGCGAGAAGTGGAGGGATGTCTTCTTACTCAAATAGTTGACGACGTCCTCGACCTCCATGGACCAGTGCATATTATGTTTAAGCGGGCCCCTAGACGGTCAATAATATTGCACAATGTTTTAATCTCCGGTAAGTAAAAAAAAATGATAATTTTTACAATACAATTTTTTGTACCATCGAGGAAGTTGATTCCTATGCAATTGACAGACCAACGTTATTTGGTCGAATAAGTCAATTCAATGTTAATTGTGATCTGTCGGCTGGGTTTGACGTAACGCAACCAAACTATTTAGGTCCCCGATTTGCATAGGAATCAACTTCTCTGATAGTACAATAAAGGTAACAAACAGAGAATAAGTAGATGAAAAATATTTCTAATTCAAAATCAGTGGTCAGTGTATATCGCTAACCATTTCGTAATACGAACTCATAAGTTTATGCAACTTTACAAGTAGGTATATAAAATAACTTAATAGCATTTAAACACTTTGACGACCTCTGTCGCTCAGTGGTGAGCGCGTTGGTAGCTCAAGCCGGGGGTCGCGGGTTCGAATCCCGCCGACGGAACAAAAAGTTTTCAATGTTCCCGGGTCTGGATGTGTATTAAATATGTGTATGATATCATAAAAATCTTAAATATATTTATAGTATAAAAGTATTAAATATATTTCCGTTGTCTGGTACCTGTAACACAAGTCCTTAGGTACTTAGCACGGGGCCAGACTGACGTGGTGTGAAGCGTCCATAGATATTATTATTATTATTTAAACACTGGTCAAAAATTTGTAAAATACAGTGGTAAAATTTTCTAGAAGTCAAAAAACTAATAAAATTACCCAGACAATAAAAGAGTCATTGATTGAAGATTAACACTTGTATGCGTAAAACAAATACATAGAGTAATGTACAGCTCTACCTAGGTCTGTAACCTCTTCACGCCCAAACCACTGAACTTATTTTGCTGTTTGGTATGGAGATACTTTGAGTCCCGAGAAAGAACATAGGATACTTTTTAGCACGCTTTTTTTAAGCTTAGGCTATATGTATGTAATGGAATCATTGAGCCTACCTCCAGAAGTCTAATTAATTCGAAATTTTGCATACGTAAAAAGAGCCACTGACAATGCAACTATATTTTATTAGAATCAAAAAAGAGTTTTTCAGTTTTTTTAGTAAGTATTAATTATTATCTCGGAAAATGTACAGTTTAAATGAATATAGACTCAACGGAGTTGCCGGCGTCATCTAGTAATTATTTAAATGTGTATGTTATGTAAACGGTACGATCGGCCGATCAGAATACCTAATAACGGCCTTTCCAATTGTCTATGGGATTTATTGGAAAACTAGTCTTGCTTCACAGTAACTAGCTCAATAGTAATTGGATTAACGTAAGAACACGTGACAGTGATCGAAAATTCGTAAAACGGAATGAGATTAGACCGCCAGCGCGGCGTAGAAGAGGAAGTGATATATCTTTCTACTTATTAAATTCACTGCAACCTTTACGACAATCCATACTAATATTATAAATGCAATAGAGTGTTTGTCTCTCTGTCTGTTACTTCTTCACGCCCCAACCGCTGAACCGATTTTGGCATTTGCTGAAATTTGGTATGAAGATACTCGGTCCCGGAAAAGGACATAGGATTTTTCTTTTATGAAATAAGGGGGCAAACGAGCAAACGGGTCACCTGATGGAAAGCAACTTCCGTCGCCCATGGACACTTGCAGCATCAGAACCTACGATGCCACACTGATTAATCGTAGATTTTATTAAGTAAGAAGTTCTTACTGGATAATAATAATAATAATAGCTCCCACACCGGTTTCGGTGACGGTGGCCGGTTTCATTGAAACCAGGCCAGCTACGTAGGAGTATTTTTATAGTGCCCAAGTGTGTGCGCAGTACACAAGAGCACTCTCTATTCCTTTTACTCTCATAACCCAGTGGGACGGCAGACCGACACGACCGGCGAGAGATCAGGCGCAGGACCGACTTTTTACATGCCCATCCGACGCATGGATCATCTTACTTGTCAGACAATCAGGTGATCAGCCTGCATTGTCCTAACCAAACTTGGAAATAACATGTTTCCAACGCGGGAATCGAACCCACGACCTCCGAGTCATGCTAATATGAATAACAACTTTAGCTTCTGTTTAACGATTTTAACGATTTTGTACATTGTCATTAGCCCACTTGTGTCGGGATGAGATCTAAGATACACAGACTGAAAGCGTGACAAGATGGAGATGTGTATGTGAGCGTGGAGACAGTTTCTACTCAAACAGGTAACAATAGAATTTGTTCGATCAATGTTTTGAGAATTGAAATAACTTTATTAGATGTAGAGTCTTTATAATGTGCTTCACTAAGTTTTCATATCTACTACGCTAGAAGAGAGTTTAATGTTTTACATCCATTTTGGTATATTTTAATACTATGACGATTTCTGAAACAAGCCTAGTGGCTTGGACTACTCTTTTTAATATTCTATTTAATCCCAAATCTCCTGCTTACCTGAAACAAAACTATACCTTTCTTGGACACAAGCATCCTACACTTCGCTCAGCCAATAAGTTAACTCTTGCCTTCCCTTCCCACAACACTAACTTCTACGACACTTCCTTCACCGTCTCTGCTATTCGTCTGTGGAATTCCTTACCCGAAAGCATACATAAGTCCAAATCTATCGATACTATTAAAAAAAGACTCAAACAATATTACTTAGATTTAGCTGCTTACTCTTAAAACCCTTACGATTTCTCCTCTTCTTCGATTCATATATATATTATATATGTATTTATTTTATTCGGCATAAAGTACAAGTAAGTATCTATTAAATTTATTTGTGTATTATATTTATTTATTTATATTATTCTATTAGTATGTTATCTTATTATTTTTCTTTGATTTTAAATATTTTTAGTTATATTTTATGGCTGCCTGGAAAAGACTGCTTCCAGCAGTAAGGCCGCCAATTCAAACTATTTCTGTTTTTGTAACTTGTCTAAACTGATCTGTTTTGTTTGTTTGAATAAAGAGTTTTTTATTTATTTTATTTATTTATTTACCCATAGGAAAACATTTGTTACTTTTGAGCGGTATCGTGAAGCTCAAAAAACCATAAAAATATACTGTTTAAATTAATTTATACATATTGAATAAATAAACGACTTAACAGTGAAAATCGCCTCTTTTTCTAACCACCATTCAAAAAATGTGATTATTATTTTAGCCATTTACACTCACAATTTAGCTCATTTAATTCACTTAGCAGTTAGCCCCACATTATCGTCCATCGATGGCTAATCTATAAATTGCGTGTGCTGTACAGTTACATATACGGCAGGCGCCTCACGCGCGTGGTGGTACAGTTTGAGTTCTCACACGGTTTCAGACATTAATATTAATAACGTTCACTTAAGAATAAAGACTGGAGTCTAGACTAAACATGTAGAACTAGATGATGCAACTCCGTTGCGCCAAATTTTGTTTATCACGCGGAAACCACACATTTTCCGGGATAAATACTATTCCTTTCCCGGGACTCAATCTCATTAGCAAATTTCGTCAAAATCGGTTCAGCGGTAACAGACAGACATACTTTTGAGTCCCAGGAAGAGACATTGCATAGAACATAGTCATTATCACAGCAAAATTGATAGTAGTTGTTAAAGATCATAATATATTATGAAGGTTTTAAGATGTTTTTTCCATTATAGTTCTAAATTTAAAAGCAGTAGGTACGCAGTCAAGTATTTGTGTCACAGTATAAGAATTCCCATTTTTTAGTTCATACATCAATACGCCGAAATTGCATACAGTTAATTCAGAGTTATTTCGGAGTTTCTTGAATGATCCTTATTTCGATGACATAGAGTTCTGTCATAGGTAAAAAAACATTGAACGAACTGTATTGAGTTTGCAATTTGCATGCCAATATGTAACGCGACCGTAGAAAGTATGATACAAACTACTGCAAGACATGCAGTCTTCTAGTGGGTCGTATTTTAATTAAAAATCTTGTATTTCAATTTAAAGTTTGACCCCCTTTACTAATAGAAATTCCCAATGATTGTTGTAATTTTTCATCTTTTTAGTAAAAGATGGCCCCGAGCGAGTTTCTTACGCCGGTTCTTCTCGCCGAGACGTTCTAAAAGTGTTAACTTTGATAACCTATTTAGAAATAAATATTTTGATTTTTGATTTTGTATACTTACCAATATCTTTTTGCATCTTTTGGTCTTTCTCAGATAGGTTAGAACAGTAGCAGTGACAAGTTTATCTAAATACAGATTGCATCTTTTATTAGTTAATCAATTAAGTGTAGTAAAAGACCCTACCGAACACAGTAAACTTTTATAAAATGAAACAAAAATATTTAATATTAAGCTGTAATAAAATGTGCAAACTTCAAAATATTTTTAAAAGTTTGAACAAAAACAAGGGATAAAATTTATCCCTTTTGAGATAAATAAATGTCATTTAGTGATAATTATTTATCTTAAAAACAAATATTTAAAAGGATTTCCAAAGAAATTATTAAAGCAATTTAATGACATAAACTTAATCGTCCACAAAAGTATTAATTATATTATCTAAGGAGGTTTTTGTCAATAAAAACCTAAATGTGTCAACGCCCTTTAACACTAAACTCAAATTTTAAAATATTAGTTCTTATACCTATAATAAATTATTATGTAGGTAACCTAACCTAAACGTAATTAGTACAAACAGTAGGCAAATATTATGCAGATGTTTATCCACTTAAGTCAGTTTGTTCGACGTATTTTCAAAGAACCCAAAACTTTTAGGATAAATAGTCTACTTCCGTTATTTTTATTTTGCGACGTAATATTGCTACAAAAATAATAAAATAGTATTACTTTATTATGCTAAAATTTCCGCAAATGCCTGAATATATTTGCAACCTTTTTTAAACCGAAACAAATACAATAATTACTACATTCTGTAATCTATGGTACAGATTTCTGCAACACCTAATTTCCTATCAACAACCTTTTTTTACCAAAACGAATACGAAGTTTTGTCAGCAATTTGAATAATATTCGCGTGCATCCGTTCAGCAAAAAAGTTACAACTCAAGTTACCAGAATAGATTTACATTATTGCATTAACGAGTCGCGGAAAAAGTAATGGCAATCAAACGCCAGTATTTTCTCATTAATTAACTTCTTTTTCTTTGATTGGACTATCTGGTTAAAAATATCTTGCAATGACAACTGTGAGAGCCGACATATTATCTGTGGAAGATAATTTGATATCCGTGATTATGGATAGCTTCTAGGCTTATTATATTTTTCTTGAAACCGATGATATTGCAAATTAAAATTAAATGAGCCTAGCAGAATCTGTAGAACTTAATAGATAAGAAAAAGTTGTAGCATCATATAAGTTAGCTTATGATAATATAAGGCTGGCTGCATATATACGTTTTCTGTATCCGATTTCCGAATTTCTTTTCCGTATTCGGAATTCCGTGAGACTGGCCGAAACGTTCGTTTTTTCCAGGCGTGAACGTGCCGGCTTGCACTTAAATTCGTTCCAGAGTCGGTACGGAGAAAAACGAAGGTGTGCGGCAGTTAATATAATATTATTATAATCTACTGATTCCATGCATAATTTCTGAATGTATGCGGCTGGTCTAAGGGTAACTTATTAAAATTGCATTCGGTGACCATTCGATGATAATATTATGTCACTTTACCGCCGTACTCAGAGACATTTAATTACGATTAACCTTCAATTTAATAAAGAGTTTGACAGATAATGTATAGGCCTTATATCAAAATTTTGAATTACTTAATTACAATTAATTAGTTAATAGTTAATGTTCCACTCTGAGTGCGTACTCTATATATATATATATATATATATATATATATATTAGTATATAGGGGGTTTCGGGGGCGATAAATTGATCCAGCTAGGAATCATTTTTAGAAAATGTCATTTTATTCGTGTTTTATCGAATACCGAGCAAAGCTCGGTCAAATAGCTAGTCAGTTATTAACTTAAGATTTATTTATTTTTCTTTTATAACTGTTATCTAGAAAATGCCCTTGTTAAACTCGGATTACCGATCTTATCTGCCCGTTGCCAGCAACCATGGTTATTATTAATTTACACGAATATATTGTTACCATCATACCGTGACATACAAACTACATTCATTATTTATCTCAGTATAATGTTCAAGGGAAAGTTAAAATTTCAAGAGTTCTTTTATAATACTGATTTACGATATTGGGAGCGTTCCATTACTGGTCCCAGTGTACTAGACAATAACGTAACTAACAAATAATTATTATTGAGCTAAGTAAAAGAAAATAACTTAAATAAAAATTTCGTAAAAATATATGATGTAGAAATAGACTTAGAGCCAGTCCACACGGCGCCTTGCGTCGACGCAGCGCACCCCCTGCCGCTTCGTCTCGGGGGCTGCTGTCCATCATGTGTACGTTGCGACGACGCAGCGCGCCGTGTGAACACCTTAAGATGCATCCACATATTTTGTATCATTTGCGCGATCAGATCTCCGTCGCGATCATCGCGAAGTATCAAGTATGCGTATCATAGTGTGGACGCCTATTAGATCATTCTGCCGATCATGCGGGTATTTGATACGACACGTTTCAGATACGCGGTTAATAGCGATCGGGGCATATCATGATACGCGTATCATTTTGATACGCTTCGATGATACGCGACAAAGATCTGATCGAAGATCTGATCGCGCAAATGATACAAATGTGGACAAAGCCTTAGTTATTTGTATGTAAAACAACGCAACGGCAGCCCTGCGTTTACGCAACGCTGATGCAAAGCGCCGTGTGGACAGGCTCTAAGTCTAATACAAGATATTATAGAAAGAGAAGAAGCATAATATTATCATAAAGTTAATATACCTATCGAAATAGAGAAACAAAGGCCTGAGGAAGAGAGATGTCACTATCAGTTATAACACTGCGTGGTAAAAAGACACGTGTGATACATGACAGCAGCACTCTTTTTTTGACGTCCAGTCGGCACGTGTCGCACGTTGACAATTTAATCTCATAGAAATCATGTTCAATCATGCTTGTGTAAAAGTACACATATTTTTACACACAGATGAAACCAATTTCGGTTTCGTTTGACAACTCGAGATTGTTGCTCTATTCCGCTAGGTAAAAAAAAAAAAAAAAAAAAAAGGTATATTAACTTTATGAATATTATATGCGACTAATATCTGTCTCTTTCTCACAGGCAGTCACATAAAAAGGAATAGTTTTAGTACCTGTATAATACTTTGCGGGATTAATCTAAGACTTAGACTCTATTACAATCTAGTCCTATCTAACTGATCTAGTTTTTCTAAAGATAGAATGTACAATATTTATGCATGTAATAATATAGTATGCAAGCTCTTGTGTTTTATTCGTAGAAGACATTTCACTCCTTTATAAGAAATGTTCAATACTTGTAAATAAATGTAGTACTTCCATATTACGGTGATACAATTTATTTAATTACTAAGTGAAAATCAGATAATTGAAATTAACTACACGTACCTACTCGAATGTCCAGAAAAAAACATAAATTCTTTATTCCTACAGTCTATCTATAAGTATAAATAAAAATGAATTTTAAATTTAGTCTTGAAATATTTGAGGAAGTACAATTTTCACCGAGTCATCTAGTAATAGTAGATAAAGTAATTAAAAATTCTAAAACATTTAGAACGAATAATTTACCTACCTATTTCTGTTTTCGATATTCTTATCACAAATTTTTCAGACATACGAAAATCCGGAAGACCAATGATGAGATCGAAGAGCAATTTTTAAAGTAATCATTTTAATACCTCGATCGTGGGAATAGCAGACACAATAGATTTTCAATTGTTATATTTACTTGGGGATTAATGGGTCAATGTCCATAAAAGTTGTAAAATGTTGATTACAAAATATTAAAATCCGCAGGCGCGGACGCATCGAGTTCGTTGATGTCTTTTGTACTGAAGTCTTATCTCTTAGTAAGGACTATGATCGTGGTGTTTCTTGGCAATCTTCTCTTCTAAATGGGTGGACCGATTTTAATTCAATTTTATGTATGAGGTAGGTGTGAGAATCGGTAACGAATTTTTCATACCCCAAACAACGTTTATGAAAAAACAACAGCTGCTTATGATGATGATGATGATGATAATGAAGTCTAATACCATACTTTCAAGTTTCGTTAGGACAATGCAGGCTGATCACCTGATTGTCTGACAAGTAAGATGATCCATGCGTCGGACGGGCATGTAAAAAGTCGGTCCTGCACCTGATTTCTCGCCGGCCGTGTCGGTCTTTCGTCCTACTGGGTTATGAGAGTAAAAGAATAGAAAGTGCTCTTGTGTACTGCGCACACACTTATGCACTATAAAATTACTCCTGCGTACCTGGCCTGATTTTAATGAAACTGGCCAGTAGCCAACGTCACCAAAACCGGTGTGGGGGGTTATACTTTCTAGAAGCGATAAAAAATATAGGCATAATATATTTGAACTAATATATAAATCTAGATGACGCCCACAACTCAGTCGCGTCAAAATTCGTTTATCGTGTTAACTGTACATTTTTTTCCGGGATAGAAAGTATCCTATATCCTTCCCCGGGACTCAAAGTATCTCCATACGAAATTCCCATAAAATCGGTTCAGCGGTTTGGGCATGAAAAGGTAATAGACACACTATCGCATTCATAATATCAGTATGAGACGTCAACGTTTGACGCCTCCGTGGTCTAGTGGTATAGAGCGCGGCTCTTGACTCGGAGATCGTGGGTTCGATTCCCGCGTTGGAAACATGTTATTTCCAAGTTTGGTTAGGACGATGCAGGCTGATCACCTGATTGTCTGACAAGTAAGATGATCCATGCGTCGGATCGGCATGTAAAAAGTCGGTCCTGCGCCTGATCTCTCGCCAGTCGTGTCGGTCGTCCGTCCCACTGGGTTATGAGAGTAAAAGGAATAGATAGTGCTCTTGTGTATTGCGCACATACTTGGGCACTATAAAATTACTCCTGCGTAGCTGGCCTGGTTTCAATGAAACCGGCCACCGTCACCGAAACCGGTGTAGGAGCTATTATATGGAGACGTCGGACATACGAAAACTACTCCATCTCAAATCCCAGTATTGTTCCATTAGCAAATTATCTATCATTATTTAGCGAAAGTGTCCACAGGAAGTTTTACTGTGGACGCATTATGGACACTACACCATTGGAATAAGGCCGCTATAGCATACAATGATTCTAACGTTTTTGGCGAATCATTATTGCGAGTTTACCAAATACGTATATCACTTTCGTTTTAGCGTGAGAATGACTTTTTGTTTCTTAATCTAGTAATTATTATAGCTATAAGTTTTTATTAATATTTTAGATATTCATTATTTAATAATTTAACTTGGCAAGCAAAAATTACTTTCTATAAACTTCTAATTGTAAACCATTCGATTTCATAATGTTTTTGTATTGATTACGTAGATATTAATTAAATGTCATACAAGTTGGAACACAAGACGTGAGTGGAAGAATAAGGTAAGTAACATGTAAAAACTTCCCGTTATTTTAAACTAGCTGTTGCCTGCGACTTCGTCCGCGTTAGTATAGTAGATCACGTCCCAAGTATTATTTATTATACAAAAATATTCAATGTACAGCATTGACTTTCCTACGATTTTATTATATTATATAGATGTTCCGCGCGGCTTCGCTTGCGTAATTTAGGAATTTCACGCGACCGTACATTTTTCCGCAAAAAAATAGCCTCTGTCCCTTAACGTGGTCTATTCTTCATGTTTGCCAAATAACATAAAAATTGCTCCAGTAGTTCTTAAGAATCTTAAGATAATAAGCAATTTCATATAATTTCCCCCGTTTTTTTCCACATTTTCCTCTATTTCTTCGCTCCTATTAGTTGTAGAATAATAAAATATAGCCTATGGCCTTTTCGATAAATAGGCTATCTAACACTGAAAGAATATTTCAAATTAGACCTGTAGTTCCTGAGATTAGCGCGTTCAAATAAGCCCTTTCAAATAATTTCCCCCCGTTTTTCCCACACTTCCCTCTATTTCTTCGCTCTTATTAGTCTTAGCGTGATAAAATATAGCCTATAACCTTCTTCAACAAATGGGCTATCTAAAACTGAAAGATTGTTTTAAATCGGACCAGTAGACCCTGAGATTAGCGCGTTCAAATAAGCCCTTTCATATAATTTCCCCCGTTTTTTTCACATTTTCCACTATTTCTTTGTTCTTATTAGTTTTAGCGTAATCAAATATAGCTTGTAGCCTTTCTCGATAAATGGGCTATCTAACACTGAAAGAATTTTTCAAATCGGACCAGTAGTTCCTGAGATTAGCGCGTTCAAACAAACAAATAAACAAACAAACTAATAAACTCTGCAAAATTATAATATTATAGTATAGATGGAGGCTTTAGGGCCGGAAAATTTGTTTGAAATAGAAAAACTGATAAAATTATAGATGTACTTTGCATCTACCTCATCTCGTCTCTACATCACCCAAAAGTTGGCTGGAAGAAAATGCCTAAAGACATTAAGCCCGCCTCTGTACCTTGATGTGTGCAAAAAGTATAATAAAAAAAAACTGTGAATTATATGTGTAGCCAGATATATTAGCTAGGTTATGAAGTAGAAAAGTTACAAGTTTTATGAATATAAAACTTGTAACTATATAATAAGGGAAAAAATAAATTATTGTCCGATGTTACGAAATGTTACTTGTTCGATTCTTCCACTCACGTCTCTATTACTATTATAAAATTCTACTTAAAAACAATTCTGCTCCTAGTTGAAGAACACTTAAATATCCATGTTATTCACTCTTAAAAGTATTTCATAATAAGGGTATTCAACAAGCATGTACATGATATTACCAACAATAAAAAGGTTAGTTATGTATTTGTCAGTAACGTAATTAGGATAACTTTCACTCAATTTAAGTTCCGGATGTTAGTTACATGTAATTGACACCTCCAATTTGTTATAATTACTTTTATGGCTGAAAAATGTACACCATCTTGAAACGGAAGTTACGATCTAAATATTCGACTAATTAGAAAGGTAAATATTTAATCTAAACGATCATTTGGAAAAGCGTGAAAAAATATTTGGTTCGTACTAGAATCATCAGCTGCAGTTTAGAAATTCTAAATTAATTTTACATTAAGTTACCTAACTAAAGCAATGTTTCGTATGTTATATGACGCGATGACGCGAAAAATTCTATCTACCTTAATGCAGACTTGTAGAGTCAGAATATTATGTATTTCATGTCAAAAGGTCCCAAGCAACGCCGAAGAGCCTTTCATTTGACAAAACTTTTGCCTTAACACCTCCAGTTTCCACGTTACTAATTCTGACTTAACTTAAATTTTTAAAATAGTAGTTCTTCGTATCACTTTCCTCGTACTGGACTTCGACCTCCTTCATTGGACTTATACGAATATTTCAAGACTTAAATTATCCAAAGAAAGTTTTTTAGCGAGACTAACAATTTTATTTATAAACTTTAAAAGCACTTAGTAATACAGGGTGTCACTAAACTCCACTCGGGCCTTGTCGCTAGCGGTCATTGACTCCCTGTCAAAAACTTGTCATTTTCCATATAAACCGCGATTGACAATAAAGTGTCAGATATTGTACACTTTAGGATGTGTATGAGCCCCGTGTTTAGAGTATGTCATAGAGCGTACCGTGGCGTAAATACGGCAAATAGATAAATAAATAATAAAAATAAATACTTTATATTTTTACTAACATAGGAATAACATTATTGTTAATACTAACCTCTATGGGCTGTGATAGTCTGCAATAAACGTATTTTATTTTATTTTATTGATTTATTTTATAGAATTGAGTATGTACTCAAAAGTAACAGCACTGAAAGATTTTTTTTCACTTTTGTATCGGGAAACTCGTGACAATGGGGCCTTTCCACATACAAATTACAAAAAAATGGTCTTTCAGCGCTGCTACTTTCATAGTGAACTTTCTACAAGGAACACATAATAATATACACCCCAAAGTCACTTAGTTTTGTTACTCCCAGTATAATATTATAAGATCGGTCCTTATTTATTGATTCATCTAGTAGGTACTAAATCCAAGTTAGAATTTGCTAGTGTTGCCTTTTGGTCCATTAGTCCAACTCGTGATGCGTCGTGGTCCTTATATGTACCGGGAGATATTGGTCCCCGCTTCCATGTATATTGCAATTAGTGTATTTCATTATTAGAATACTAATTTGTCTATGCAATCTATACCTACTATAATAATAATAGCTCCCACACCGGTTTCGGTGACGGTGGCCGGTTTCATTGAAACCAGGCCAGCTACGCAGGAGTAATTTAATAGTGCCCAAGTGTGTGCGCAGTACGCAAGAGCACTCTCTATTCCTTTACTCTCATAACCCAGTGGGACGGCAGACCGACTCGACCGGCGAGAGATCAGGCGCAGGACCGACTTTTTACATGCCCATCCGACGCATGGATCATCTTACTTGTCAGACAATCAGGTGATCAGCCTGCATTGTCCTAACCAAACTTGGAAATAACATGTTTCCAACGCGGGAATCGAACCCACGACCCCCGAGTCAAAAGCCGCGCTCTGCACCACGAGACCACGGAGGCGTTACTTACTAATATTATAGATACGAAAGTGCCCATATGTTACCTCTTCACGTTCTAACCGCTTAACCGATTTTGCTGTAATTTGACATCGAGATACTTGAGTCCCGGGAAAAGACAAGGAAAAATGAACATTTCCTGCGCGATAAACAAAACCTGTACTTAAAAAAATCTTGACCATAACCCGATTTCTATAAGGGCAATGTTAATAGAATATAGGGACATATTACACAGAGATTAGAGGAATTCCTCTAATCTCTGTGTAATATGTCCCTATATTCTATTAACACTGCCCTTATAGAAATCGGGTTATGGTCAAGATTTTTTTAAGTACAGGTCTTGATTAGGCAGTTTTTTTTATACTTTTTGTGTTCCAAAAATGCATAGAAGGCCGAAAGGATAATTATAAATATATTGTAATAGCAATAGAGAGAGATCTCTTATGGAATAATTTGTTTTACTCAATAGCCATAATATTTCATAATATATGAAAATGGTTTTGAAAGGTTTTAAATTATACCGGATAGATTTTTGTACAATAAAACTAGATAAACCGATTTCGATAAAGGTTACAATATATAGAAACAAATTTGAAGACATTGAACTATTATTACTACGTATAGAAAAGACGGCGCAAACAAAATCCTTGCCCCAACTACTATCATAGAATACGATATCACCGAAACAGAGGCGACACTTTTGAACACGAAGTGACGTTTTGAGTTGATGCCAGCCAGCTTCAACTCACAGCGCAAAAAACAAGTTCGCTGTGTAGTCTCTATACGTAGTAATAATAGTTCAATGTTTGAAGAATAAATAGTACATTTCTTCAGTCTGACACTTTATAAAAATTACTTGACAGAGTAGTTGACATACATAAACAGTGTTTTTGTTATCTATAAAGATAGGATAAGAATATTAACCTCAAAATAAATATTGAAATGTAAGTTTATTCTGACACATCATTATAGTTATATGTCTTTATAAAAACAATAAGGCAACGGTACATTTTAGAAAGGTACATTTAACATTATTTGTCTTCGTATCAAATTATTTAGTCATCTCCTTTTTAGGATAATACATTCTTCAAAGTTACATCCTTATCTGTGGCCATAAAACAATCATGATTACTTCAATACTGACAAAATACTTTTGATACTGTGACACAGTTTAAAAATATAATTAATTATTACTAAATGACGCCCACAACTCCGTTGCAGAAAAATTCGTTTATCGCGTGGAATCCGTACATTTTTTCGAGGTGAGAAGTATCCTGTGTCCTTTCCGGGACTCAAAGTATCTCCACACCAAATTTCATCAAAATCGGTTCAGTGGTTTGGGCGTGAAGAGATAACACACAGACAGACAGAAACACTTTCGAATTTATAATATTATTAAGACGTACGGATTACGGTTGGTTGAATATTATGGTGGTCCACTTATTCACAAATTAAAACCCATCGCTACAATTTCGCCTGTATAATTCAAAATTATCAAGAAAAATATTTACTAAGTACATTAAGATTTTCAGTACTTTAATATTGTGATATTGTGTCAATTATATTGTTTTTTTTTTTTTTTATGAAATAGCAAACGAGCTAACGGGTCACCTGATGGAAAGCAACTTCCGTCGCCCATGGACACTCGCAGCATCAGAAGAGCTGCAGGTGCGTTGCCGGCCTTTTAAGAGGGAATAGGGTAATGGTGGAAGGGAAGGGAATAGGGGAGGGTAGGGAAGGCAATAGGTGAGGATAGGGAAGGGAATAGGGTAGGGGATTGGGCCTCCGGTAAACTCACTCACTCGGCGAAACACAGCGCAGCGCTGTTTCACGCCGGTTTTCGGTGAGAACGTGGTATTTCTCCGGTCGAGCCGGCCCATTCGTGCCGAAGCATGGCTCTCCCACGTATAATTGTATGTTTATTTAATTTGATTAATTAGTGTTCAACATTTAATTTTCGCCACCGTACATGAAAATTTATATTTTAAAAATAGCGTAACCGCCATGATAACTATTACGTACAAAAATGATTACTCACCTTTATCTAAAGTTTGTGATTGTTTCCGCCAATTTCGGATGTAACTGGAAAGTTAAACCAGTAGTTAAATATTATGATAACAGTTACATAATGTAAATGGATATTCACTTATGAATATTTATTGACTAATCAGTAATCAAAGTTATCTTAAACTTACTAATCGATTTTAGCTTCGGAAACTTACGGCCTTACTACAAAAGATTTAAACACTTATTGAACAGTTGATTAGAATAAAAATCAGTACATAATGGTCTCAAAACAACAGCTGTTTAATAGATGTTTAGATCTTTTGTGGTAAGACCGTTAAAATGTATGTTTTGTTACGTTTTGAAATATGCAGCGTATGTGAAAGTGTACCTGTCTGTCTGTCAGTTATCTCTTCACGCCCAAACCACTGAATCAATTTTGTATGGGGGTACGAGTTCCAGGAAAGGATATGGTATACTTTTTAGTTTTTATCCTGGAAAATTTTACGGTTCCTGTGCGGTAATCCAATCGATATCGATAATCCAAAATTTTGGCGCAACGGTGACTCCGTTGAGCCAAAATTCGTTTCTAAATTTTTCGTGCTTCGGCACGAATGGGCCGGCTCGATCGGAGAAATACCACGGACTCACAGTAAACCGGCGTGAAACAGCGCTAGCGCTGTGTTTCACCGAACGAGTGAGTTTACCGGAGGCCCAATCCCCTACCCTTTTTACCTTCCCTACCCTTATATTCCCTCTTAAAAGGCCGGCAACGCTCCTGCAGCTCTTCTGATGCTGCGAGTGTCCATGGGCGACGGAAGTTGTTTTCCATCAGGTGACCCGTTTGCTCGTTTTCATAAAAAAAAACTAGTTGAGAAATACATTTTCCTTTTGGCAGTCCGGATATTTGCAAATCCTATATACGGCTGGATAATGGAGTTTCTACTGTAGTACGATAGATACAGTAAAGCTAATTTGAAGCTGTACCAGCCAGCTATAAATCTAAGCTGCTAGATTGATCTGTAACAAACTACATATTAATCAGGCAGTTCTGCATGCTATTAGCGTCGAGATGAGACTGATTAGCTCAGGAATGTTGGCACCATTTCGTATGTCATGCTTGGGACCTAGGGCCTTAGGTTCCTAGGTTGGTTATAATCTAAATTGGTGAAATAATTAAAATATAGTACTCCAAAATTAATAATGCGCATGAATGACCGTGAATAATGACCGTGTTACAAAATCTACAGGAATATCACGACGAACTTTGACTAATACATGCATAAACTTTGACTAAAACATACCATCCTCATCACCTTGATGAGTGGCAGTCTTCCACAGTGCGTTTTTCGCGTAACTTTCTGCCGCGCACTGTAAAACTCTGGAATGAACTGTCACCAGCAGTATTTCCAGACCGATACGACCTGCAAACCTTCAAGAAAAGAGCGTATTCCCTCTTAGAAGGCCGGCAACGCACCTGCAGCTCTTCTGATGTTGCGAGTGTCCATGGGCGACGGTAGTTGCTTACCATCAGGTGACCCGTTTGCTCGTTTGCCCCCTTATTTAATTAAAAAAAAAACTTAAACGCAATGCAATATCGTCTACCATCGCTCGGGAAATACGACCGTTGCCGAAAAATTTCGAAAACTTTTATGCGCATTGGGAGCACTGTACTGCAATACGCGAGTCACACTTATAAAAGGGATCTCATAAAAACTTTTAAATATTTTTCGATTAACGCCGCCTAGGCTCTAGAGTGTAGAGCCTAAGCGGCTGATAGGGCAATATAACGCCTCCGTGGTCTAGTGGTATAGAGCGCGGCTCTTGACTCGGAGGTCGTTGTTATTTCCAAGTTTGGTTAGGACAATGCAGGCTGATCACCTGATTGTCTGACAAGTAAGATGATCCATACGTCCAAGCAATGGAACAGCAAAAAATGGAAAGGGCGTAAGCGACAAAATGGTTTTGGTCGCGTAATTTAAAAAAAAATATCCACAGCCGAACATAATAACCTCCTTGTTTTTTGGAAGTCGGTTAAAAACCATAAATACGTTTCATAATATAAGCTATGGGCAAATTAAAGTGTATGCTTAAACCAATCTATGTACAAATTTTGGAAGCTTAAATCCTCTGTTGGCAAAATAGGAATCCCTTTTTACAGAGGTCTTTTTGATTAATTATTCTGTATAATAATTAATAAAAGTTGACCAATCGTGTTATCCTATGGGTAATTCAAAGACAAAGAAATGATGAATACTGACTATGAATTTAAATTTCTTAGCTTTAGTCATTGCTGAGAAAAATCGATATCGCTACAGCCAAATTATCAAGGCGTCGCCTTCATAGGCTATTTTTGGTGCATGGACAACATCGTGATGGATATTAAACAGTTGTCAAAAAAGTTTAAATTGACGACAGCAAACATTTTGCATTTTTTTTTATTTTTTTATTTATTTATTTAGTAAAGGCAGTATCAACTTGTATGCATTGCTTGGAAGTTGGATGTCTCTGAAAGCCTGAATGTTAAAATTAGTTGTCTTTCAAGTGACATATACTTAATTACAATATGGCGGTATTAGTTCTAATTTTGGCTACGCGCCTTTTATATCTGTAATGAGTTAACAAGTTACAATTTTGTATATTTTTTTTCTAAAAAAAAATGAATAATACTTAATAATAATTATGATGATAAGAAGAAAGAAAGAAAGTGTAGCCCCCGAACGATCTTGATACTTACTTGATTTTTTATAAATATCGTAACTCGTAATTACTTACATCCACAATACATGGTAAATTACATAACAGTAGGCTAACAATGTCGTAAATACAACAAATCGATACCGCATCGGATCACTTCCTCCATCCATCAGGCTATCGCATGCATATTCTGTGGCCAATTAACAGCCTATTACCACCTCAATCTTGTACGCCCATTAGGATTGACCAGCTAGTTTACAGCCTTGATGCTACAATTCAAATTAAAAAAGAATAGGAAATGTATTAAGTTTTTTTTTTGTATAATAATGATTATCATAATTGGACGCAAATAATTTTAATGGGAGCAGAAATTTAAATAATATTAAATAGAAATTAGTGCAGTTTTTTGTTATAAAATCTTACGAGGACGTCCTTTTCTATAGGTAGCTTCGTATAAATCGATTTAACGGTTCAAGCGTGATTTCAGACATTTTGCATTTATTATGTTAGTGTAGATCAGAGGTTCCCAAACTCCTTTGTTTCGTGGCCCACTTTTCAAATGTTGGTGCATACCGTGGACCCCCTGAAGCAACCCCCCTCCCCCTCCTACAATACTAATCACTGAAACTTGCTATTATTTTAATTAACAGTCGCTGTGCTCAGATTATTCGCCTAGGCCAGGGGTGGCGAACAATGGCATGTGACATACAATTTTGAGCACGCTACTGATCATGACACGTCTATGACATCACTTAGTGATTATTCAAAAAAGTGGCACGTTGATAAGGCCAGGATAGGCCAGGGATGGAGAACCCTGTGGAGGGAGTCCTGTGTTAGATAGATCCAGGACATCCCTCCGTATACGGCTGAAGGCAACCGCAGGTGGTTTTAGTAAGTAAGAGTCTCACATACGCCCGGGGTGCTTCAGCTTAACTGAGGCACATACCCGACCCGGGGGACCCATGATGGGTTTCCCCTGCGCAAAAAAAAAAAAGGGATGGAGAACCCTGCCTTATCAACTTTTTTCTAATACTTAAGACAAATCAAGCCTACATAAAAGCTAACGTGATTCACTGTTAACCTAATTAATTTACATGGATCCCCCGCTTACAATATTGTGGACCCTCATTTTTTGTCAGGGCCAACGTCTAGTCTCACGTGGACCCCTGGACCACTTTGGGACCACCTAGACCACTTTGGGAAACACTGGTATAAACACCTTGTCGCTTTGTTTAAAGATATGACAATATAATTGATCATCATCATAGACAGTTGCAAATGAATTCAAGAGAATTTGATGTACGCTTATCACTGGCTATTAAAATTGCATTGTTAATTTTATTCCATCTCATCAACATTTGTGCACGTACTGTATAATTATAAGCACTTGTAACTTGTTTATTACTTGTCTATCCTTTGAATAGTTATGGGGCATTTAAGGACACAATTGAGCCCTTAATGAAACAGTTGTTTGCATATTATTACAGAATAATATTATTTCTTTATAAAATGTGGAAATATTATTTCCAAAAAATTAACTTATTAGTACCTATTCGAAAAAATTATTGCATCTGTAATTTTAGATCGGTCCGGCAAAATAATAATATTAAGTAATAACATAATATTATTAAATCAATTCAGACAGTCAGGAAGTACATTTTTTTAAATTCTCTGGTGGCTCCGAAACACTTCTTGTGCAAAAAAGTATGTTTGAAAGTGAAACGCTTATGGCGTTACGACACCACGGATCCGTGCTAGAATGCCATAATAATCTGTCCCATGCGATATGACCATTGTATAAAATTGCACAAAATAATAGGGGAGGACAATCACTTTCTAGCACCCATAACGACTTTCTCGGAAACGTGCGTAAAGCCATTTCTTAATCGATTTTAACAAAACGGTAACGTGAATGTAGAATAATTGATTTGAAAATCGAGTTCGATTTTCATCAAATCATAATTTCATTATGAAAGCAAAGATAATCAAGTCAATTAGTTTTTTTATGACGAGTGCACTTAGCTTAAGTTACGTGAAGAGGAAAAGTATTACGGAAAATGTGTTTTATTTTTCATTTAGTTTCGTCTTGACGTCTTAGCTTTTATTACGAGAGCGCATTATGACTAACCAGAGCAGTGTAGGAAAATCTAGGAAACGCATAAAAATCCCCGTCGAATTACTTATAATTAATTTAGGCTCCTGCATCCAAAAACTTGTTTCCTTTTTTTATATTTTTTTCTTACCATTTGATATTATGATAATATTATGATAAATTTGATTTTCATTAAATATTGTAAATAATACAATTCTTATTTTTTTTTCGATTGATGTCTTTTTAACAATTTCAAATATTTCTATACTTAAGTAATATTTATAATATTATTATTGTCTATATGAAAAATGTTATTGCAAGTATCAAAACACTTTATTCGCATTTTTTTATAATAAGATAAATTTGTAAATTAATAATTATTTTTTAATAAAAATATATTTATGTAAGTACTTATAGAAAATAAAAATTACAAAACTAATTTAATTTATGAAAAAAATACACTTATATTTAAGTACGTTAAAAATACAATACGAAAACTCACATCGATTTCAGTGCCGGAATTTTTGTTTCATAAAAAAATCGTCCACAGAGCTTTTTAAAATTCGAACACTAACACTCGAACGCGTGACGTAATGGCGCTGTCAGTCGCGCGCGCACTTCAGCGTGCTCGTTTCGCGAGTGGCCGGCGCGCGCGCATGCACGAGTATATACGGGGGTGCGACACTTTCCCCCATAGTCCAGGGCGTATAATACTTTCGCTGAGGGTTAAGCCATCACCTTAATCATGGTCATTTAGCCGATGGCTAAACTGGTTTACTTTTCCGGTCGATGTCTACGACTACACGTAATGGCAAATTCGTGAAGTATTTTTTTTTTCTGAAATAATTATGAGAATTTTTGTAATTACAAAAATGTGTATATTTTATTTTAAAAAATCATAACCATTTTCCATTTATGATTATTTTTACGTGTCTTAACGTTACGCGTCTTAGCTGACACAGTCTACTTAATTCTATCTCAATCTATGCTTTAAGTGTTTGGCGTTAAGAAAAAACAAAATAAAACGCTATATCCCTAATAATTTGATAAATTGTATAAGATAATTGGACGCAGATCATATCGGAGCATGCGTACACGCGCCATTACTAAGTTTCTTGTTTAGAAATGCGTAGCAGACAAATATGTACGTAAAGTATCAAAACTATTCAAGTTACATACGTCACCAAAATAACATTTGCTAAGATGTTATTAAAATTGAAAAAAAAAAAATAAGAAAAAAATGAACAACAACATAAACAATAATAGATATTTCCCGCAACTTCATTGCGCCAAAATTCGTTTATAGCGCAAGAACCGTCAATTTTATTAGGTTTTGCGGTTTGGGCGTGTATAACAGAAAGACACACTTTTACAGATTATGTAAGGATTTTAGGGATCTCATTAAAAACTCGAGGTAAAATTATTCTGAATGGACGATATTCCAAAATCAAAAGTCAGTGAGCCTTTGTCTTTGTTTGTTCTAACTATTGACTCTCGGGCTCTAACTGAAATGGGGCGGATGCGCTGACTTGTTTTGAGCCTGTCAAAACAATGGTTTATAGGAGGCAAATAAATAATTATACCCCCAACACCGGTTCCAGTGCAGGTGGTAGGTTTCGTTGAAACCAGGCCAGTTACACAGAAGTAATTTTATAGTGCCCAAGTGTGTGCGCAGTACACAAGATCACTACCTATACCGACCGACACGACTGACGAGAGATGCGCAGTAACGACTTTTTACATGCCCATCCGCCGCATGGATCATCTTACATATCAGACAATCAGGTGATTAACCTGAATTATTATCTTAACCAAATTTAGAAATAACACTTTTCCAACGCCGGAGTTGAACTGATGACCTCCGAGTCAAAAGCTACGCACTAAGCCACTGGACCAAGAGTTAAGCGGGCTCCACACTCGCGGCGTGAAAGCCCGCGTAGGCCGCGAACCGTGAGTGTGGAGGGTTTCGCGGCTTCGTGTTCACGCTTCGCAGCTTTCCCCGTCCGGTGTCGTTTTTTGGCCCGCGATAAAGAGCTCGCGAAGCGCGAACGCGAACATCATCCACACTCGCTTTTAATCGCTGTCGCACACAATGTCAGAGCAGCAGCAACAGTGACTTCAACGTCCATTTTACTCAAATGCGCGAACGTAAATGCAAAGATTGCGAGGGTATTTGTTCGCGTCGTGTTCACAGCGCGTTGGATCCGTGAATCGCGGTCACGTTTCGCGCCGTGAGTGTGGAGCCAGCATCACTCAAAAGCGTGAACGTAAATGCGAAGATTGCGAGTGTATTTGTTCGCGTCGTGTTCACGGCGCATAGCACCCGTGAATCGCGGCCGCAATTCGCGCCGCGAGTGTGGAGAGGGCTTATCTGTTACTTCTTAACGCATAAGCCGGCCGGCGTAACGAAAAAGAAAACTTTATGGCCCGGAGAATAGAATAGGATATTTTTTTCCCCGGAAAAATATACAGTTTAATTAAAGCAAAATAATTTTTAGCTATTGCATTGCTTTTGTCGCGGGCTTTAAGCGCGGCGAAACAATCAAGAAATTCCGTAACGAAAAACCTAACACGCCCCACTCCGACCGGCCGCGGCACAGCGGTGCGGCGTTGCCAAATTTCGGATCGGTGTTTGAGTGCGTGCGACTAGATGTATGCGAATTATTATTACATAAGGTGATAAAAATGCTATGCAATTGCTAAACCGCGGCATTCCTCGAGTGCCACACGTATAAGGCCTAATTGGCAAAAAAGTTTTAAACTGTCTTAGAAGATTAAAAGCGCCTTCCTCTACTTCAAAAACCGTAATATGCACATTAACAATAATAAAATAATTTGTAGAATAATAAAACTGAGTTGTGATAAAATTTATTTTGCATTGCCGACCATGACGGATTACTATTTAATAAAATAATTCAGGTTGTTGCTGGTTCGTTCAGTTTTTATTACGTTTTAACAGCAATTAATAGAATTAAGATCTTGTAGATATTAATACCCACAGTGCAGTTTTTTCTTAATTAACTGTTCAGGGTTTCTCAAGCTGTGCGTCGTGATGGCCTGGGATATAATTATTTAAGTTACATTTATAGGTCATATATCTACTAGCTGATCCGGTAAACTTTGTTTCGCCCCGCAATGGCATAATATAATAGCACAGCACTCTAAAAGGGCCTTTACAACCGGCCAAGAGCGAGACGGGCTCGTACAAGAAGGATTCTGTAAAGTGTTACTCTGCTACTAATAGCATACATCTATTTTAAGTACCTACGGTTTCGCGAGTGGTTTTTCTCACACGAAATCATAGTCTACGCCATCTTCCTACCTCCTTTTGCGAATATGATAGTCTTTCGTTTCAAATGATAGGATTCCTATGTGTTTGTCAGGCCGACTGGATCAATCAGCCACCCCATATATGCAGCGGGCCTAATCTTAGTGTGACGTAGAATCATTCCCATGTAGATTAGGTCACGACATTTTTGGTAACGATATCCAAAATTACTTATTTTAGATTGAGAAGATAAATAGCAACTCTCTGATGCCAAATATGTCGGTCTGCCTGCGTAAAGTAGTTGCGTTCTCTGTATAGGGCGCCTGAAAACCCAGTTATCATGACCAAAAAAAAATGATAAGGTAAATGGCTGAGTAAGTTATATTAGGTAAGTACTAGTTGTTCTCATATCAGTAGCGTAAAAACTGACCAAATATTCGGTTGCGTTATGAAGCAACGAGCGTTCAAAGTACGTGACTTATCGTGACCAAAAAAAATGATCAGGTAAATGGCTGAAAATTACAAATCGTAAACTGTCAGTACGTACTAGCTTATTGGCACCAAAACTGACCAAATATTCGGTTGCGTTATGAAGCAACGAGCGTTCAAACGTGACTTATTGTGACCAAAAAAACGATCAGTTAAATGGCTGAAAACAACATAGTGTAAAGTATCAGTATGTGCTAGCTTAGTGACACCAAAACTGACCAAATATTTTGTTGCAATTCATGGGTATGAGGTTGTTTAGGTTACAGTTATTTTTTATCACTATCACTGCATAGTATGCAGTGCATACCTACCTAATTTGAAATTGTCTAATGTGTCTAATATATGGAGTAATGCCTGCAAAGAAACTCCCACTAGTTTGCCGCCAGTTCACTCACGGCTGGAAGGAAGACTGTGAGATGTACATTCCTGTTTGGTACACAGGTAATCAGCTGCCAATCAGTGTGGCTGATGTAACAATAAACGATGAAAACAAACAAAATGATAATAATGAAAACGAAGATATTTATACGGGTAAGTCACAAACTTAGAAGGAATGCATTCACGGCTTTCGGCAAGCATAGCCAGCTACGGGGTCAAACTGGTGGTGGCAACCCAGCGGTACATGAATTCAGCGCACTATACGAGACCTAAACTCCTATTTGTTTCTTCTAATAGTTTCACATTATATATTTCCTATAATATTTGTAGTAGGTAATCAATAAATAGTAGGTAATAATAAGGTAATCAAGAAATTATAAATAATTGATAAATGGTGCGTAGTTTAACGAATCAATGTCACTCTGCTGGTGCTCGCCAAGCGCAGGTTTTGTAAATAAAACGTTACAAGTTATTCATGTAGCGTGTCATACGAGTATTTAAATTTATTTACATTTTTTTCTTTTACAGATTCCTACGCAGAATATACGTTCAGACATAGGTCGCCGATAACTATGAATTGCAACCAAATATTTGGTCAGTTTTGGTGCCAATAAGCTAGTACGTACTGACAGTTTACAATTTGTAATTTTTCAGCCATTTACCTGATCATTTTTTTTGGTCACGATAAGTCACGTTTGAACTCTCGTTGCTTCATAACGCAACCGAATATTTGGTCAGTTTTTACGCTACTGATATGAGAACAACTAGTACTTACCTAATATAACTTACTCAGCCATTTACCTTATCATTTTTTTTTGGTCATGATAACTGGGTTTTCAGGCGCCCTATACAGAGAACGCAACTACTTTACGCAGGCAGACCGACATATTTGGCATCAGAGAGTTGCTCTTTATCTTCTCAATCTAAAATAAGTCATTTTGGATATCGTTAGGTACCAAAAATGTCGTGACCTCCCGTAATAATGTAACTTCAATTATTGTATTAACAACTGAGGTAACAACATTCTATGCAAATAGTAGAGTCTTTAAGAGGGAACGCGGGTGCAGTAGAATTTAAACGAAGAAACTATTGCCATCACGCTTCACCATGCGCCGGCACGTGTCAGTTATCACTTAACTGATAGAGACAGATACAGTAAATTAACTGCAGGGTAACGTAGTCTTCTGATTCCTCCTTCAAAATAGAGCCTATCTAATTATTATTTTTATAAATATCTTCAGGAAGAGTGAGTCTGTGCCTCTACATTTTTATTTTATCTTAAAGATCTTTCAAATTTGTTTTATGGTCGGTGGATTGGCGGGGTACGGCCTACGGGGCATTCATTTTTTGCTATTTTTTTTTAGAAAAAAAGTCGAACGTAGAGACATAGAATTAAATATCCCAATATTGTATAAAAAATATTTGTCTAGACGCATGATTGTCAAGGGAGTAAAGTGGGGAATACGTTTGTATCTAAAAACAGTGTTAGTGTTTCCTCTAAGGTACAAGTTTGAAGCCGGCTTCATGAAGCGGCAGCAGACGACGTGTTGTCGCGACACTACTGGTTTCTATGTATTTCTATGAAATACCCTCCGCCGCTAGCGACACGAAGTTAGCGATACTTTTCATAGAAATACATAGAAACCAGTAGTGTCGCGACGACACGTCGTCTGCCGCCGCTTCATGTCGCCCGCTGCCAACCGGCACCTTTAATCTATACTCTATACGCCATTTGCAAAATGCCCATCGTATTATGTGGTATTAAGCATGAGAGCAATTTAACCTTACCATTAATTGACACGTAATTTATCATATTATTAGCCATTGTATAACACAAACTAATTATGAGCTTTCATTTTCAACGCCGGCTTTGGAGTCCAAATTAATTTTTTGCTGATATCGAAAGCGTATCCTCTTGTAAATAAATAGAGAATTAGAATTGGAGGATGTTATTATAAGCGCAATTATGTAGTGATTACAGATAGCCATAGTCTTTGCGAAAGTAATTAATCTGTACAGGAAAAGTTTTAGTTCTACTGCTCAAAAGTTAGGCTTAGCTTAGACAGGCTAATGCTAAGTACTCACATACGGTTTTGCTCGATAGTTTTACTCTGAATCGAAGGAAATGACATATTTAATTCCATCGGAGCCGGCTCGAAGCAATGACATAAGAAACACAGGCTCGAAGCGAGCCTTCGAGCTGTCAGTTTTGCGGTCCACACGGTGGTTATTGCTCGATTTGGAGTAAAAGTTAAAACTATCGAGCAAAACCGTATGTCAGTACTTAGCATTAGACTTAGTTTCCTGTACTGCGTTTTCCTTATTTTTTACCGACTTCCAAAAAGTGGAGGTTATATGTTCGGCTGTGGATATTTTTTTTGTATGTTTCAATAATTACTCCGCCGTTTGTGAACAGATTTTAAAAATTTTTGTTCTTAATCCTTGGTTGAAAATCTAATAAGGCTCGCACCTTATTAGATTTTCATTACAGGTAGATAGCTGCAGTCGCTTCAATCTTCCTCCACTATCAACCAGAAGGAACATCGCTGATATCCGCTTCTTGTTAAAACTAAGCCAAGCGAAATTAAATTCTCCCGATCTTCTAGCCAAACTTAACCTAAATATACCACCACGTCACTGTCGCATACGAAATATTCTGCACATACCTTACGCGCGTACTTCTTATAGGCAAAACTCATTCTTTCTAAGATCAATGAGAGCGTTTAACGAGCTTGCCAAGGCTGAACCTGCAATCGACCTTTTCACAAGCAGCCTAGCTTCCATTAACACCGCTTTTCTAGGCAAACACCCAGACATAAAAAGATGAAAAATGCTATTCCTTATTAGGTATTTATTTGTCTGTCTTCCTGTGTTACTATTGTTTGTAGTTGTAATTTGTATTATATAGATAAGTACATAATATAATTGTGGTCAACTCAACATCCATTAAGAAAAAAATAGGCAATAATATTAATTAAGGTATAACTTGTTAAAATAGTCTTACTGTCACCACTTTGTTACTTTTTTTTTTTTTTATGAAATAAGGGGGCAAACGAGCAAACGGGTCACCTGATGGAAAGCAACTTCCGTCGCCCATGGACACTCGCAGCATCAGAAGAGCTGCAAGTGCGTTGCCGGCCTTTTAAGAGGGAATAGGGTAATAGGGGAGGGTAGGGAAGGGAAGGGAATAGTTGAGGGTAGGGAAGGGAATAGGGTAGGGGTTAGGGGATTGGGCCTCCGGTAAACTCACTCACTCGGCGAAACACAGCGCAAGCGCTGTTTCACGCCGGTTTTCTGTGAGAACGTGGTATTTATCCGGTCGAGCCGGCCCATTCGTGCCGAAGCATGGCTCTCCCACGTATGAATGGGATTATAATATTTGTTAATAAGTCTTATCTTACACCTAATATTCCAAAGTAAGTAATTGTTATCTGTGGAGGCTTGTAATTGGCTCTTCTTTTCTATCTCCAATCATATTATAATATTGTTAGCTGTAAGCCACCCAAAGAAAATAAAATAGATGTTACACAATATAATATAACTGTACATGCTGCTGCATTGAAAACTATTCTATACTAGATGACGTCCGCAAATCCGTTGCGCTAAAATTTGTTTATCGCGCGGGAACCGTACATTTTGCCAGGATAAAAGTATCCTATGTGCTTTTGAGTATGAAGAGGTGACAGACCGGCACACAGACTTTCGCATTTAATAGTAAGTCAGTATGAATATCCTTTCCAGGGTTCCATCCAATTGCCTTTTGTAGCTTAGATATTGAGACTTGAGAGTTAAGAAACAGATACAATTTCGCATCTTTAATATTTTCCAAATCTAACCCTCTAACATTTATAAACGCTTATTTATGTCTTAATAGTTATTTTGCAATAAAAAAAAAGTTATTAAAGAATAATTTTATTTAGTAATAAATTCTAAGGAACAAACAAGCCGAACTTGAGATTGGTTTCCGAAATAAAGGTGTAAGCTCCCCAGTAGCAGACCGCAATAATGGCGACGCTGCCTATGAGACTGCAGAACCAAATGCAGCCTAAGTCGCAGCAAATCGGCCGAGTATCACGTCGATTCAAATCAATATTTCTGTCCTCGTTTTTTGGAAATCGGGAACTTTGCGGTCCTTGGAAGTTTTGAAATCTGGAATTTTATTTTTTTAAGGTTATATTTTAGTGGCAAAAAACTAAGATATTGCTGCTGTTTCTACTTACGGTCAGGTAAAGTACCTACCGAACAACGAAAATGTATTTTTTTTTTATTTTTAGAGACAGTAAGCACTAAATTCAACTTTTTGCTTGTTGCTGCGGTATTTCACGGCGCCCAAATGTAATTTATGATTGGTGCACAATTTGGGAAACCCTGACAGATGTAGGTAATAAATGATAATTGTAAATAGTCTCGCTATATATTGAGGTCTAAACGAAAAACTTTTCACTTACAGAGGTCTACATGTGAAAAATTACTCTCTGAAAGAGAGTAATTTTTCAAAATTACTCTCGGAGGTATTCGGAATGAAAATGACGGGACCTGACAAGTCGCTTAAAGAGTTTTCGAACTTATCTAGTTTTAAGCGAAAACTGTAAAATTTTTATACGTGGGAGAGCCATGCTTCGGCACGAATGGGCCGGCTCGATCGGAGAAATACCACGTTCTCACAGAAAACCGGCGTGAAACAACGCTAGCGCTGTGTTTCGCCGAGTGAGTGAGTTTACCGGAGGCCCAATCCCCTACCCTATTCCCTTACCCTCCCCTATTCCCTTCCCATCCCTACCCTCCCCTATTACCCTATTCCCTCTAAAAAAGGCCGGCAACGCACCTGCAGCTCTTCTGATGCTGCGAGTGTCCATGGGCGACGGAAGTTGCTCTCCACCAGGTGACCCGTTTGCTCGTTTGCCCCATTATTTCATTAAAAAAAAAAAGGCGAATAGGTAACAACTAGTAAGGTAGGTAGATACAAAATATTCTGTCTTTGGGCCAACCCACACGTACCACAACCACACCAGGTCGCAACGACAAAATGCCGTCAAGTAGTGGTTACGTGTGAATAGTGTCGCTGCAGCTTTTTGTAGTTGCGTTGTGGTTTCGCCAAAATGTCGACGTGGTTGCGTTGTCGCCAGTAGTTGCAATGTGGTTGCGTACAAAAGTCAATTGAGGGGGGAAGAGGCGGAAGAACGCGGGCGGTGTGCGCGCAGTCATTGCACGTGGAGTGGTTGTCGTTCGTTCGTGTCGGTTGTGACTTGCGGTACGTGTGGGTTGGCCCTATGTCTATTGTCTAGCACATGACAGACGAAGACATCGAACCATGAACAGTTTCTACGCTGCTTGAATACAGAATATCTATAGTATCTAAGTGGGTAAAGTACCAAACATACGCTAAGGGTCTTCCATATTTTTTCATGTGAACTCTCAAAAGTTAGGCTTGTATCATCCATGTACCGTCAGCCATGTACCTGCAATTTTTGGTTTAAGTATTGATTTAATTTTAGGTAAACAACTAACAAGAATTATTATTGTATTCGACGTCTCACCAGACTATATTACTATTGAACAACAACAAATCAAAATTGTTTGGTATTAAGTAATACCTTACCACAAATAGATGTGGTGGACATTAATAATATTTTCAATTCTAGATTAGGTAATTTGACATATGATAAGTATTTCTTATCTAATTTTTTAACTCGACATTTAGCTAAATGGCTATACAATTTTATAGTTTTAAGACAAGCCAAAAAATTGGCTAAGCCGACCACTGCTTTTATTGAGCAGTGTTCTTATTCTAATCAATATATAACTGAGAGCTTGGAATATGTTCCAAATAATTTAAATTAGATTCTAGGACAACAGAGGCACACTCTAGCAGTATATTATTAAACAAAAATAATAATACTAATGCCTACCACCAACAACCTAGTAAGATTTCTACACAAAATTGTAATTTTAATATAAACTTGGTGCATCAGAACTTACAGGGAAAAATAGGAAAAGAATTAGAAATTGAGTTATTTTTAAATGAATGTAACATTGACATTTTGTGTGTATCAGAACATTGGTTAAAAAATTATGAATTGTCATTTAATTATTCTGATCATCAGCTAGCAAGTTCGTTCAGTCGAGAGAATGCTATTAGGGGTGGCTCCTTAATATTGATTAAGAAAAAACTTAAATTTAAAGAACGTAAGGATATTGTTAGACTGTCAACTGAACGAATTGCTGAGTTAGCCTGTATCGAGCTGAGCCACCTTATTATTGTAAGCGTATACAGACCTCCATCCGGCTTATATGATTCTTTTGAACAAATAATGGAGCAAGTGTTAACAAAAGTGTGTGCATCTAACAAAAAGATTATAGTATGTGGTGATTTCAATATTAATTTACTAGACTTAAACTCCACCACTGTTAGATTCACATCATTGTTCAAATCGTATAACCTTATTAATTTATTCAACGAGCCGACAAGAATTTGTGATACAACTGCGACTTGCATAGATAATATTTTCACCAACATAACTCCCTATAGGAAGGAAATAATTAATGTATTAAGCTCTGATCACTGTGGACAGCTAGCTTCATTTAATATAAATTGTGATACTAATTTAAAAGAAAAAATTGAATATATACCTATAAATACAAAACGTATTGAGAAATTTAGAAGTAAATTATCATCAAGTTTTGAGAAGTTGAATGTATCAAATGATCCAGATAAAGCGTTTAACAATTTATTCAATAGAGTAAATCAGCAATATAACGCTGTATTTACTTCTAAAACGGTCAGTTTGAATAATAAAAGAAATAATTTTAAAAAATGGGCAACTGCAGGTATTATTGTAAGTAGACAAAAATTATATGATTTGTATAACGAGAAAACTATAAACCGGAGTGAAGCTTTTAAATTGTACGTCAAGAAATACTCAAAAACTTTTAAAAAGGCCTGTCAAGCAGCAAAGGCACTTCAAATTAAAGAGAAAATTAGAGACTCTAAAAATAAAGTGAAAACCACCTGGAAAATAATTGCGGATGAGACTGGAAAAGTCGCCTGTCGTAACTCTAAATTTGAACTTTTAATTAATAATAAAAAAATCAATTCTGATCTTGAGGTTGCGACAGTCTTTGAGAAGTTTTTTGCAGACATTCCAATCTCAACTACAAAGAACTTAAATTCATCACCTACAGTTGCAGAAAAAATACTTAGAGAACATGTCAAGGAATGTGATGTCAATTTTATTTTTAGAGATATTGACTCCAGAGATATTATCAAGACTTTCAAATCAATCAATATTAAAAGTACCACTGATCTCTGGGGTATGTCCACAAAAATTATAAAATCAGTAATTGACATCATTGCCCCTTACCTAGCTTTAGTTTTTAATAATTGTATCGAAAGTGGTGTGTTCCCAGACTTAATGAAGCACAGCAAGGTGATGCCTCTATTTAAAGCTGGGAAGAAATCAGACCCAGCCAACTATAGACCAATATCCATATTGCCGACTTTAAGTAAAATCTTTGAAAAAATAATTCTAAATCAATTACTTGCTCATTTTAACTCAAATAATTTATTACATAATAATCAATTTGGTTTTACTAAAGGTCGGTCTACAACAGATGCAGGCATTAGTCTTCTGTGTAGTATTTTTGAAGCTTGGGAGGAGTCGCAGGATGCACTTGGTATTTTCTGCGATCTCTCTAAAGCATTTGACTGTGTGGAGTATGATACTCTAATAAGAAAACTACACCATTATGGTGTAAGGGGCCCGGCACTTAAACTTCTTAAATCTTACCTTACAAATAGAACGCAGAGGGTGGAAGTTAACTCCATAAGGTCTAATGGAACCAAAATAAAACTAGGTGTGCCACAAGGGTCCATTTTAGGGCCTTTTCTTTTTCTCATCTATATAAATGATTTACCTTATCTTGTTAAAGATAAGCATGAGATAGTACTTTTTGCTGATGACACTTCACTAATTTTTAATGTGAAGAGGCGACAATTTAATTATGACGAGGTAAATAGTGCTCTCTCAAAAATAGTACATTGGTTTAATGCTAATAATTTACTTTTGAACTCTAATAAAACAAAATGTTTAAAATTTATCTTGCCAAATGTTAGGCAAGTACAAACCAATGTACTATTAAATGATGAGAAAATGAATTTAGTAGACACCACCGTATTCCTAGGCATAACGCTGGATTGTAAGTTACAATGGGGTCCACATATTGCGAAACTGGCAGATAAGCTTAGTTCTGCAGCATATGCTGTTAAAAAAATTCGTGAAATCACTGATGTAGAGACCGCGCGATTAGTTTACTTTAGCTACTTTCATAGCATAATGTCTTACGGCATCCTCTTGTGGGGAAACGCGGCGGACATTAATACAATATTTGTGCTGCAGAAGCGAGCTATTCGTTCTATTTATAAGATGTCGTCTTTGGAATCTCTAAGAGAAAAATTTAAAGAAATAAGAATTCTGACCGTCACATCTCAATACATTTTGGAAAATCTCTTATATGTTAGAAAGAACATAAATATTTTCAAAAAGAAAAGTGATAATCATAATGTAAATACTAGAAATAAGAACAAGTTAGCAATACCAATGTTCAGACTAGCCAAAATAAGCAAATCCTTTAAAGGCCAATGTATACGCCTATACAATAAAATCCCAGAAAATGTTCAAAATCTACCTTTAAACAAATTTAAAAAAGCAGTTAAAGAACGTTTGTGTGCTAAAGCGTATTATAAAGTCAATGATTTCTTCGAGGACAGCACACCTTGGGAATAGGGTGGCTCCATGCAGGTTACTTTTCTTTTAATTTTGTTACATAGCTGTAAGCCATAACATTGTAATTTTCCATTTTTTTTTTGCAAAAGATGGCCCCGTGCGAGTTTCTTACGCCGGTTCTTCTCGGCGGGGTAGTTCCCGAACCGGTGGTAGGCAACGTAGTTTCTTCGTTCGACTTTCAAAAAGTGTATCATGATACCCATTTTGAATAAAAAGATATTTTATTTTTATTTTATTTTATTTATTTAAAAGAACACTTAGGTACGTTGTGTTGTTAGAGAATATACCTAATAATATTAAAGTGACAACGCACCATCATGTACCTCCTTATACGTCCTAGTGATGCGATACCTATTTCTTATACCTAGTTAAGTGTAGACTATCACTTTTAACTATAATGGCGCATTTTCATTGGTTGTTAACTCGTTCGATATAACCCAGCATACGGGGAGTCCCCGCAGCCGAGGTAACAATTAATGAAAGTTACAAGTCGGTACACGGTGTTCGTTGCCTGCATGCTTTATACCGACCGTGAGCGTGATATCGACCAATGAAATTCATCGGTCGATAATATTAGGCGGCTTGCGGGACGCGAGTCAAAATACATTTTCATTGTTCAATTTCGATTCACAAGTGCTTATTGTAGTAAAAAGACATGCGGGCTCTATCGACTAACGAAAACGGTTTCCCGAACGGCTTTGTGGCATGAGTTTCAGAAATCTCCCGCGTCCCGCATGCGGACCCCTATCGACCAGTGAAATTGCGCTATTATTTATTATGCGTCAGCTAGTTTAATAGGTTATCGATTTGTCGGGTACTTTACCTTCGGCGCATATCAAATTGTGCATTGTATGTACTGTAATTGGAATTTCCTATGTACAGAACCAAACAGAAGAATCCAGTTATTAATATTGCCATAAAAACGAATTCAATATACCATAAAACATTAGTGAATACACCGTACATTTATTTTACATTAGAATAATATGCTGCAAAATGATTTGACGTTATTATTTACAAGGTTTACAAGCTTTTTAATTTGTAAATACTTACTGACAGCAACTACATGTCTATGGCTACCCTTTGCCTGTCCCGACCGGGACGAATTAAAAAAAAATGTCTATGGCTATACGAAAAGCTATGTGATGGTTTTTGGAAGAATGTGAAAGAGTGATGTTGTGTTTTTATATTATTTTCCTAAAATTGTGTTATCTGGGTTTTTAATGTGTAATATTGGTAGGATATTAACCATTAAATATTCGTTATCGTGCACAAGTGTAGGAAAGTGATGTAATAACCAGAAACGTGCTCTTTTGTGTTACCTTCAAAACTCCATCAAAAGTTTCAGTAAAGCGTCCTACCACTTTACTGAATCGACGGACTTGACTTCTTGACTGTATTGACTTTATACTTAGACTTTGACTAGACTTTAGACCTGACTGACCTGACGATAATATAGAAAAAATTGTATAAAGAATATTGTTTTCCCGCCATAATATTATACTCGACACTGGCCATGGTTATAGCCGAAGTGCCATTATATGAAAAAAAAAAAGCTAAGTGATATGTCAAATGTCAATGTCATAATTTAGATAAATTGTCAGCAGCTCAGCACGTATTATTTTTTAATGATGTCATTAAAAATTCGATAACGTGTTAATAAATTGAAAAATCCATATTATTAAGATGGATAACATAAATTCTATAAGCTAGGAATATATAAATTAGCATAATCATGTATGTCTTATAGTATAAGTTTTCTGTGAACCCACGAAAAGTTGTGCGACTGAAGAATGAAATAGTATTTCATCTACGTTATGTATGACTTGTATGAATTGGAAGAACAAAACATGAAGCATAATTTACGGGATTGGCGTAAAGCACTACGCACACCGGCCACTTATAGAGTCGGTAACACAGTGAGAATACAACCCCAGTTTGTTTTTTTAATAGGAATCATAGGTGCTTTCCTACTAGTGCTATTCTACTATAATTGGTCTGAGAAGCTACCGAATAACTCCATGCATACGTGGAACAAGAGTTACAAGATATACAACAATACATATCCTCTAACTGCTGCGTATCAATCAGGAGATGTGATAAAATATAAAATCGGTATTGTCACCGACTTAGACAAAAATTCCAAAAGTAAAACAAAACCGAACACCTATATTAGTTACTTGAAGAAGGGTGTACTAAGTTATAATGTCAAAAAGAAGCAGATAACAGTGTCTTGGGAGCAGAGTAACATAGTTCTGTCATCAACATACTCGCACAAAGGTAGAGGAATGGAACTCTCTGAGTTAATAGTGTATGATGGTAGATTGCTAACCTTTGATGATAGGTCTGGCATGGTAAGTAGTTTCATGGATTTACACTAGCCAACAGCTTCATCAAACAAAATTATATAATAATGTATATTGTAATATTTTATTTGCTTATTATAATAATATTACTAGTATTTCATTACTTCTGTCTTCTATAATTTTGTAATAAATAACAATAGAAAAACATAGTATTGATATTCATATATTTTGTGCACTTCCTATCTGCTATCCTCATCCAATCTCTCTCCGTAGGGCTGTTGGAAGAGATTTCTATTAGAAATAAGCAGATCCATTGTGTCATCTTACTGTGTGTAAATTATTATTAGTGAAAGTTTTTGTACACAATAAATGATTTAAATAAATGTACAGTCCTCAGTATGAGAATTATTTAGTATGTAACTCATTATTTATTAAAACTTAAGTAATGTAACATATAATATTTAATTTATGTAATTATCTTGAGTAAAAAAAAACCCAAATAGGTTTTGAAATCAATATACATGATTTCTATCTTTCTAACAAGAAGATTCAATAGTTTTTATGATTTGTGTAACCTTAATTTAATTTTTAGGTTTTTGAAATAGTCAATAATAAAGTTGTGCCATGGGTTATTCTATCAGATGGAAATGGTTACAATGAGAAAGGATATAAAGGAGAGTGGGCGACAGTCAAAGATGAGATTTTGTACATTGGTTCTATGGGTAAAGAGTGGACGACTGCGGCTGGAGAGTTTGAGACATTTGATCCCATGTGGGTTAAAGCAATAAATATACATGGAGAAGTATGCAATACTTTTTATTCATTTTATAGAATAGAGAGTCAGGAAAAGTTTTAGAGAGATGTCTTTTTGCAATTAAAAATTTGAAATCCTGCTGCCCCTAGAATGATGCCAACCCTCTAGGAAGCTGTCGTCCCCGTAGGACACTACTGTCCCTAGGCCACAGCTATAACTGCTTATCTATAAATCCAGGGCTGGGCTTTGTGATAGATGGTTGAAAACCCCTGTAATAGAGGGCTAAAGGCTCAACAAAATTATACAAAAAAAACAAATTACTAAGGAAGGCTTCCAAATTAATAGACTCAATGTAATTTAAGACTACCTACTTACTTAATCTTACAATATGTAATTTTGCTACAAATGATAAATAATATTTTATTTGAATGTGATTTTTCTATGAAAATTAGTAGGTTAAACTTTATTCATTTCATTACAGGTACAACATTTAAATTGGATAAGTCAATTTAAAGCAATACGTCGCTCAATAGGTATAGAGTGGCCGGGTTATATGATCCATGAGTCTGGAGGCTGGTCGGAGTCACAGGGGAGATGGTTCTTCCTACCCCGACGATGCAGTCGGGAACCATATAATGAGACAAAGGACGAAGTAATGGGTTGTAATTACTTAATTACGGCTGACAACAGTTTCAATAGTGTACACGCTATGCAAGTGAGTATTGTCTATACTTCTTAGCTATACTCCACTCGGGCTAGTTTGTCGCTAGCGGTCGTTGACTCCCTGTCAAAAACTTGTCATTTTCCATATAAAACCACAATAAACAATATCTGACACTTCATTGTCAATCGTGGTTTATATGGAAAATGACAAGTTTTTGACAGGGAGTCAATGACCGCTAGCGACAAGTTAGCCCGAGTGGAGTATAAACCCTTTACTCAATAAAGCTTGACAACGCTTTAAAATTTAAATGAATGTGGCGAAAAAAGGAGCTAACATTGCTTTCATACAAAAACACCATTTTTAAGATTTCTCCTTTACCAGCAGTGCCACCGCCCACATTCATAATATAAAGCCTTGTTGCACTTTAGTCAATACTAATATTATAAGCCATCAGTCTTTACTGTCGGAATTCATTTTGATTTAATTTGGTAAGATACTTGGATCCCCTAAACAGGGCAATGGTTTTTATCAAGGGAAAACGAATTATTCCGCGAAAAACAAATTTCTGCGTAACGCCTTTGTATTTCACTTTAAAAAGCCTATTTATGAAGGCAAAAGAAAAGATGGGAGGATGACATAAAAGCAATATCAGGTACAACATGGAGCAGGAAGGCTATGGATAGACAATTGTGGGCGTACCCAGGTTCTGGGCCAGGGGGTGGCAAATTACCCAGGGTCTGAGCCAGGAGTGGGGCAAATTACGCAGATTCTGGGCCAGTGGGGGGGGGGGGGGGGGGGCAAATCTATACTTAATATTATAATTGGGAAGAGTTTGTTTGTTTGTTTGCTTGAACGCGCTAATCTCAGGAACTACTGGTCCGATTTGAAAAATTCTTTTACTGTTGGATAGCCCATTTATCGAGGAAGGCTATAGGCTATATTTTATCACGCTAAGTATAATAGGAGCGAAGAAATAGAGGAAAATGTGGAAAAAACGGGGGAAAATTATTTGAAAGGGCTTATTTGAACGCGCTAATCTCAGGAACTACTGGTCCGATTTGAAAAATTCTTTCAGTTTTAGATATCTCATTGATCGAAGAAGGTTATAAGCTATATTTTATCACGCTAAGACTATTAGGAGCGAAGAAATAGAGGAAAATGTGGAAAAAACGGGGGAAATTATATGGAAGGGCCTATTTGAACGCGCTAATCTCAGGAACTGCTTATCTGATTTGAAAAAATTTTTCAATGTTAGATAGCCCATTCATCGAGGTAGGCTATAGGCTATATTTTTATCACGCTAAGACTTATAGGAGTGAAGAAATAGATGAAAATGTGGAAAAAACGGGGTAAATTATATGGAATTGCTTATTATATTATGAACTACTGGAGCAATTTTTATGTTATTTGGCAAACATGAAGAATAGACCACGTGAAGGGACATAGCCTATTTTTTGCTGCAAAATGTACGGTTGCGTGAAATTCCTAAATTACGCAAGCGAAGCCGCGCGGAACATCTATATATAATAAAATCGTAGGAAGTCAATTCTGTATATTGAATATTTTTGTACAATAAATAATACTTTGGATTTGGGCAACAGCTAGTTTTTTATAAGCTAGGTGCTTATAAAGAATAAAAAATTAATAATTTTTAGTTGTATTGCAAACAAATGGCAAAAATTCGTTATTTTTATAGATGAAAGTACTAGATAATATACTTAGTAGGGACGTCAACATGTTCCGGGGGGGGGGTCAGCTGCCCCTGCGCCCCCCTCGGTTCGCCTGATGTGTTCGATGATTGTGTGAGAGTTTAGGGTAGGCCTTTGCCATAAGGCAATCAGATTTAGTTAAGAAAAATTAATGTATAAAGTATATAAATGTAAAAGAAACAAATGTGTCTGAATAAAGGCTTATTTTATTTATGAAAATAGTAATTGATATTTAGATTATTACTTATTTAACAAGGCACTCATAGAGTGACCATAGGACAAATAGAGGGCATCCAGTATTATCGTTTTGTATTTTTGCGTAACATTTTGGGAGATCGCAGACGGCACACTTTTTGATCGATGATCGAGTCTGCGGCGCACATACAATCTGCATGGAGCGGCCATGCAGATTGTAATGTGCGCCGCATACTCGATTAGCCTAGTTGAAAATCACAGTGCACAGTTGCTTATTAGGCCAGCTCCTCTTTGTCCATGCTCCGTGCCCTTACTCCATCCTCACTCACTGTCGCTACACAACTGAACTGTTGACAGCCTGACAGATGACTTATATAGACTGCTGCCCCACTACAGCTGGTGTTTATGAGACAATGTTTAGTATCTACTATGTAGATACACTGCACATACACTACACCGACGTTTCGGCTGCATTCCAACGGCCGCCCGTGGTTACGGGTGGACTAAGGTGACAGACATCCAACTTATTGAAGTTTTTCAACAACCCGAAGATTTGTATTCCCATAAAATCTACGCTTTCGATATGAAAGTCAAAGAAAAATACGTTTTAATTAAAGTTAAGAACCGTCGGAAATAAGGAAAGTGCTACGCGAAAAAATCCGTTCTTAAATGATTATAACAACATTTATTTTTATGTGTAAATATTTTTTAAATAATAATTACATTAATGGTATTATTTTCAGCTGTCGAAAACCCACAATCCGAAGCATGGGTTTTCCTCTTTCAAGTTCATTCCAAACACAAATGACGAAGTTATTGTCGCCTTGAAAACAACGGAATTTGAAGGCAAAACAGCAACATACATCACTGCATTTAAAACAGATGGGACAGTCCTTTTAGAGGACATATTCATTGAGGCCCTGAAATACGAGGGCCTGGAATTTATATGATTTATTTTCGTTAGTCAAATTTTATGAGAATATGTAAATATGTATAAAAACTTTTGTTATTACACTGTTTTTATTTCACAAGATTTATTATTCCTCATAAGTTTTTCCAGCATTTTATTCAAATTGAATTTACAAAATATTTAACAGACTTTGATGATTATAATATTATAAAATTTTAGATCTAGAAGAGTTTGTATATTCCATAGTTTTCGATGTAAATGCCAATTTTATAGGGTGACTATTTATGGGTGGGCCCAGCCCACCCATAAATTTATTTATGATTAGCGCAATATTTAATACAAAACATTTTTGTTGACATTTTGGTCAAAATAACTGAAACATAGTATTTACATTTTTTGATGAATAAGTACAAAGAAAATAAAAAATATTTTTAAACGTTTTATTGATAACAAAGTAATAACATTTCAAACATATTATATCTTTAGATACACTTGTGCACTTACATAACAAAGATCAACGTTATCTGGCCTAGGCTATATCACATTTGATGGAAATATCAATATTGTGATGGATTTTATAAAGAACATTTTTTCAATACATGAGTGAAAATAATAATATTGACTACAAACAAAAATGTTACAAAAGAATATGGCCATATCTACTATGTAGAAAAATAAAACAATACATAATTAATAACTTTTTTTTCTAAATAACATAGCATTTGATAAAACACCTACCATTGATTTAATCATGTAAAAAATATACATTTTCTTCGAAATAACATAGCTACTTGATAAAAACACCTACTTTTATCTGGTGAAAAAATATACACTTTCTTCTAATTTTAGCTACCACTCAACTCCAATCGATTATCAGACTGAATACATTCCAAACAAAAGACTAACAAAATAACAACATAATAAATCATTTCAAGCCAATGGTTTTGGTTATCTCTTCAAAGACGGTCCACGCCATTGCTGCCATAAGCGTTCTACGCAGCATTCTTGGTACGGCTCCTTTAAAATATCCCTGGATACCGTAAGTCTGAAACAAATATTGAAAATAAGAAACGATGTGCTATGCAATATAACCAGATATATAGTCTGTCAAAAAAGTGAAGTAATTAAAAAGCGGCAACATCGTAGTGTAATATCTTTTTTCTTAGATTGATTTGAAAGGGATGACACTAAGATGTTGCCACTTTTTTATTTCTTCACTTCTTTGACAGACTATAGTTATGTCTAAGGTTACCTAAAAGGTAGAAAACGATACGAAAATGTATGGGGTATTTTTTAACCCTTGCAGAGGACAGGGTCCGTTCAAACAATTTTAAGTAGGCGTCAAGCCGGCTCATTCTTGTTGAAATATTGCTCAGTCACAAATACAATTCAAAAATATTGACAACTTACAGTGCCATCTATTCACCGAAAGAAGTTAAAATGTCACTTTACTTTTTATCAATAGATGGCGCTTTACTTGATGGATTTAAGTTCCTTTATTATTACTAGACAATTATACGTGGTGGTCTAAAATCTATAATTTTTCCGCGCAAAAATTGTAGTTCCTTTTTCTCACACCACCGACTGTTTTATACAGGGTGTAACAAAATTAAGTGACAATACTTTAGGGTGTGTACGGGTCCCCTATATAGAGTTCACTGTCAAAATAGCAGTGCTGAAAGAGTAACTTTTTTTGCTATTGTATGGGAAATAACGCTCGGGCGCTTGCCCAAACCATCACAAAAAAATTGTTCTTCCAGCGCTGCTACTTCCACAGTGAACTTTAAATAAGGGACACATACAAATCCTAGGTATTAGCACTTAGTTTTGTTACACTTACACCTTATATAACGAGCTGCACCTCACCTGATGTACGTATATCAACGCAGTCAGCATATTCGGGAATTTCTCCGGGTACAGCTGCATTTTCGTCTTCAACACATCAGCGGGGTTGGTAGCGAGTGATGCCGCTATGCCTGCGACGACACCGCACGAAAAGTGGATCATGTTCGACGTGGCTGGGGCTTGGAGCCATTCTGAAAAAAATATTGGAATATAAATATTTTAAAAACAAGATGATGCAACTCTGTTGCGCCAAAATTCGTGTTCTTTCCCGGGACTTTCGCATTTATAATATTAAGTATGGATGGAATGTTAGGGACTATTGTTAGGTAACCTATTTACAAAGCTGGTATAAAATTCTGTGATCTATATTATTTTATATTATGTAGTAAGATAAAATATTATGAAGAGTAAAGGCATTTTTCGTTTGCATCGATTTTTTAAACTACTGAACCGATTTTGTTGAAAATAACACATATTTA